>NW_027497028.1:0-160889 GCF_021521415.1 Bidens hawaiensis | reverse complement strand
ATATAAAGGCAAAGGGAAATCCAATAATTCAATATAATATCATTTCCAATTGTCTATATAATAATGCTAAGTTATTGCAAAAATAAAAACAAATAAACATATAAGTCGAAGTTCAAAATTAATTTTATAGATAAATTGGTGGATATGCGGCAAGCTCGGAGGAGTAACATAGTGAAAGATGAAATATCTTGAAAGATAAACAAAAATCAAGCATCATAAAATGTTGGATGAGAGTCAAAAGGCTAAAGTTAAATAGTGTGTAATGACAGATGGAAAAAGTTTTTTTCACAAAATCATAAATCAAAAGAGACGACAACTTTTGATTTGAGGTATAGAAAAATTTGGCGTATGGTTTGATAAATCGGATAATATAAAAGAAGTTTTCAAGGAACCCGCAAAATTCTTGTGGCCGAAGTAAGAACCCACAAAATTGAACTTCACAACTTAAGCAAAAATAGAAATAATAGGAATCCAAGTTGCACATAAGGAAAGTCTATGGTAGAGTTTCATTCTTCTATTTTATAGGATATGAATGTACCTAGTTAGATTTTAGTATATGTATTGCTGTTCAAATAAGAAATAAGAATTTAAAAACCTTTTGTTGATAGGAATTATATTATAATTATAAATACTGTTGTATATCTAATGGTTAGAAGTAAGAGACACAATAAAAAAGCATATAGGAAACTAGGTGATGTAGATTCAAACACACAACCTATTAGTTATATACCAGTCAATTTAGTTCATTTTATAAACAAAGTCAATTATTAAAAAAAGGCCAATTTGATTTTAATAATACCAACTTAATGTACTTAGACGATAAAAATTTCAACTTAGAAAATATCTGTCACCGATCCTAATTTTCACACTATTTGTTTTCACTGAATCTTTGTTAAGAAAAACTTAACGGCGATAAGTTTTTTTCAAATTTCAAATTGATGTTTTAAGTCTTTTGATCGGAATGAGAATACAAATCGATTGATGTAAAACTTAACTCGAAACAGCTGTCCAAACGACTAAAGGATGCTTCAATTCTGGTGTTTAAACTTTTAATTAACAAACATTAAGCTGTTTGGAGCACTGTTTCGAGTTAAGTTTTACATCAATCGATTCTTTTTCTCATTCTGATCAAAAACCCAAAAACATCAATTTGAAAATTGGAAAAAACTTAACGCCGTTAACTTTTTTATAACAGAGGTCCAATGAAAACAAATAGTTTGAAAGTTGAGACCGGTGACAACTATTTTCTAAGTTGGAATTAATATCGGCCAACCGCAATAAGTTAGGATTATTAAAATCCAATTTACCTTAAATATAAAATATATTAAAAATATCAAATATTTTTTATATTGACCTATGATCTACTGGTCTGGTCTAATGGTATATTGTTTCATCTTACAAAAGTAACGCTTGGAAGATTTTATGTGAAAAAGAATTTGTTAAAAAAAGAAGGGTTTTGATGATAATGAGGGACATCAAAATGGGAACAAAGAGGGTTAAGATGAAGAAATATACTAGCATGGCAAAGTAAATTTAGTTGAAAATGTGAAGCAATCTTTGATGATAAGCTTACAAAAAGAATGAAAGTGATGCTTAGTTTTGACATTCAATTAGGAGAAGCCACTAATCGAACTCTTTTCCATCAAATCAAACAAATGCAATTCCCATGGAAGTTTCAAGCAAATGGTTTCGTGCGGGCAATTCGGTTTTTACCTTTGTTTGTTTTTAATAAATGATACGTTGAACCAAGTCGTTTTATATTATAACTTTGTCTTGATCAACTAAATATGTATCTTCCACGTCACTCTATATCAATCTTTGGATGGATAAGATTGGAGCAAAATTAAAGTATCCAAACATTATGTGACATTAACTTCTTCTTTTACGTAGATAAATTAATCAGACTATGTGAGTCGTATACGCATTGCAGCTTATATGTGTAATCATTCATGAGTAAATTATTGAATATAGACATTGAGTGTTCACTGTTCGAATTGGATTCGAAAAACTCTAAATTTAATTTGTTATTTTCTTGATCGAAAAATATTTAGTTTAAAACTTTACATATAGTTTTAAAAATAAAATTAACTTTATTATTTTGCTTTTTGCTAATTTCGAATAGAATAAGTTCTAATTCAAATTCAGATTGGTATAAGTTGAATCGAATCAAAGTTAGAATGTGACTAGAATTTAGAAGTTAATTTGATTGACTCGAAATTCGATTCATTCATGTAGACATTCGAAGTTGGAAGGATTAGTAAATGTCACACTCCCTCAGTCTCTCGGTTTAAAATATAATCGTAAAACGACCTTAACACTTGATAAATTTTGTAGTCTAATATGACAAATTTGGACATCACAACCATAAACCGATGAATAACAAAAACAATTAAAAACTAAGGTTTCAGGTCTTAATTTACTTTCAACATAGCTTTTATGAATGTTTTTAAGATTGTTTAGTTGGAAATTTTCCAAAATGTCACTTTTAAAGGGAGAGAGGTTCCTTAAATGTCCTCACTTTTTTTTAATTTTCAAAAATGTCCCTTGGAAGCTCGTCGAATAAGACAACTTGGTATTTGTGACGATGGGTTCTTAATTACCAATCAAAAATAGCCAAGTGTTCGTAACCCATCTTCTTCGGCAAGATTTGAATCAAATCCGTCAATAAAGGCAACTTTTTGGATAATTCAAAAACCGTCGTATGCGACTGTTTTTGGAATGTTCTCTCCGGCCTCGACGGGTTTCACAATCCCGTCGACAACCTTATTTTCTCCAAACTTTCAGACGAAAACCTCTTTGGAATTGCATTTGTATCCAAATTTGTCGATGAAGACGGTTTTGCATCATTATCTAATTAATTTCAATTAAGAGTTGTAACCTTTTGACTTCTTAAATTATCTATCTCAATTAGTAAGAAAGTATCATTCATTGTTGCTTATGTTCATTAGACATGGATTTTGATAACGTTTATAATTTGATATGGTGGCAAATGGCAAAACAATAATGGAACCTGTGAGTACGTTCATCGTAAGGACGCAAAGCTGCCATCAAATTTCGATAAGGGTACGGAACTGCACAATGTACTAGTTACCAACCTTTGACATTATGTTTCTTCATAGTAAGAACCAAGGAAACCGAATCCCATATCCACAACTTCAATTCTATTGCATCTCATGAATTTCTTTGTTGAAGATGAAGAAGATTTGTGAGACTTTGAAGAATAAATTTTATAACACTTCTAAACTAAAACTAGACGTAAAAGGCAAGTTTGGATCTAAATGCATTTTCGACGGCCCGGGATTGTAAACCCGTTGACAACGATGGGAACATTCCAAAGACCACCGACGTAGACGGTTTCTAACTTTTTCTCAAACTTACCTTTATTGGCGGGTTTATTTCAAATACTGCCAAAGAAGACGGGTTACGAGCACTTGTCAATATCTGATTGGGAGTTAAAAAACAGTCGTTGCGAATACCAAGTTATAGCATGCAGTAGGTCTGCAAGGGACTTTTCTAGAATTTTGGAAAAGATTATGACATTTTGGAAACTTTTCTCCTTAAAAATGACATTTTGGGGATTTTCTCCCTTGTTTAGTTGTGTACATCATAGATGTGTAAAAGTTAGGGGTGACAATCTTGACCTATGGGTTGAATGGGTTGTATCAAAATGTATAATATGGGTCAGAATGGGTTAAACTAAAAAAAGAAAAAAGAAAATGATTGAAACGGATCAAAACGGGTTGACATTTTTTCAGTTTTTTTTTTATTTTTTTATGGAACGAGAAAAACGGGAAAAACTTTTTGGTATTTTTACTTTTTACGTTTTTTATTTATATATCGAGCTATAATTTTTTAATTATTTTTTTTTGAATTTTTTGGTGAGGGGTTTTGAAATGGGTCAAAATGGGTTGAGATTTCAAAACACATTTCAAAACCCCTCACCAAAAAATTCAAAAAAAATAATTAAAAAATTATAACTCGATATATAAATAAAAAACGTAAAAAGTAAAAATACCAAAAAGTTTTTCCCGTTTTTCTCGTTCCATAAAAAAAAACAAAAAAAAATCTGAAAAAATGTCAACCCGTTTTGACCCGTTTCAATCATTTTCTTTTTTCTTTTTTTAGTTTGACCCATTCTGACCCATATTATACATTTTGATACAACTCATTCAACCCATGGGTCAAGATTGACACTCTTAGTAAAAGTATTCGCCAACTCATGCAATTTCGTTACATAACATATTTCTCATGCACGATGAGTAAATAATGAGCTTCGACACAAAACAAATTATTCAATGCACACATTCGTAACAGTTGGTGCAATGCACATGCACATGCACATGCACATGCACATGCACAAATAGTTAAAAAAGAAAGACATAGGTCTTTCATTACATCCAAATGTAATTGGGACCATGACTAGGAAGGGTCTACTACTTCACCATAGATCTATTATGGGCCCACCTAAAAAATTGTTTTTCTTTTGAGAAATTTATGTAAAGATTGTAAAGGTGCTTATGGTTCGACTTGGTTTTATTAAACTTTTTGGAGCGAACCACTAATGGGTTCTAGAAATTATTCTGGCTTGGTTGGTTGGTTCAAGGACCGGCCCGCAAGTAGGTGTTTTAACAACTTGGGCGGTATAGACAAGTTTTAAAAATATATAAGGAAAAACCTTGATTTATATATCACTCATAAGAAATAATCAAATACGATTAGTTATGCATAACTGTATATTCGATCAAGATAAAGCATGTAGGTCGGTTTACACTTTACACTACAAGTTTCAAACCGTAAACCAACTAGTAAACCTGATTTTTAAACTCTAAAACACGAACCAACTAAAGAAATCTCAAAATCAGCGAGACAATTTCGTTGTCTCGAAATGTTTCAACCGTTTATACACACCCTATTGATTAAACTGGATTCTATCGGTCATCTCAGCATATCGTAGAAGTCTAAATGAGCTTATCATAGTGTCAAAGGAGCGTTATTACTAAAAGAATGCATGAATTTCTTGGTGATTGTAAAAAGTCAGTCTCTACAAAATTGAATATAAAATCTTAAAAATCCCACTTCAACCACTTGACACGATATGAAGACACAAAAGCTAATATAACATGGAATTCATGCGTTTGTTTTTACTTTAACCTTGGATAAGATTGGACTTAACTAAAATGGGTTTTGTTCACCTTTGGCTCGAACGAACTCATGAATATTTTTAGTCAAACAAATCAGTGGCGAGTCAACTTGGTGGGTTTGTGGCAGGGGTGTGCGATTCACGGTTCCAAACTACCTGCACTGAGGAACCAAACCGAACCGCTAAACCCAAACCGTATTATTGTATCTTGGATCCGGTTCCAGTTCTTAAATTAGGTAAAATCAGTTCCCGTTTAAAATCGACGGTTCCGATTAAAGAACCGATAGAACCGGATTGGATTTAAACTTTAAAGATTATATTTAAAACCCTATTTAAATAGTGGGTTTCCACCTTCCAGGTATAGGCAACCATCCACATTCTCACTTTCCCATATATATACGATCTCCTACAATATCATAAGCAATAATCATTTTCTACCACCCTAAATATTTATTAAGATATAGTTGTTTCTATAATATCTTAAGCCTTTTTAATCCATTCTTAATCCCCTTCATTAAAATATAATACGTTAATCTGATAATGTTTTATTTTATGAATTGTCTCTTGTTTCTTGCACTTAGATTTAATGCAAAACCGGTTCCGGAAAAAACCGTTTACACGAGAACAGTTTAACCCGGTTTTGAACCAAACTGTAACCGTTAAAATTCGGCCCGGCTCCGGTTTTGTCCGGTTCGGTTCTGAACTGTTGCACAACCGTAGTTGAAAGTTTATTTATTGATCGTTTTGAGTGTGATTGGGAGTTAAGAGACAGTATAATTTAAGCTATGTGTAGTATAAGTAGGAGCTTTGTATTTGAGTTTTACTTTTGGTACAATGAATGAAGACAATCGAAAGAGTCATGGCTGACTAGTTGAGTTCCGTAACAAAATCCGATTGTTTTGTGTTGCTCAGTCCAATTAAATATTCAATAAACGGGAACTGGTTGCGCCTTGAGTGCACCTAATGCCTTCAACTACGTACCTAGCTATCAGTTCGGCCCACCGACAGGGAACATGAACCGTTTTAACACTCAAAGTCGGTCAGTAACATGGGTGTAAATCTTTACACGTAAGATCCTTGTCATAACATTCACATTTTGCCCCAATAAACACGTAACATATAATGCCCTACAAATAAAAAAGAAACGTAGTGGACCAACTAATCAAAAGTGAGCAACCTATTTTTCCAATTCTAACCCCATAAGGTTTTGCACGTTTGAATTCGGTTCGGTTTTAACCCATAACCGAAGTTACACTCAAATGAACATATAAAGCTTACTTGCACTCAGTCAGTGGCTAACTATTCAACAATACTACAAATAAGATACATGTAGCTAGACAACATATAGTCAAGACATATGTTTAGAAAAATGAAATACAGTATGACTAAATCAACTAATAAGTTATTGTATACAAGTTATTTTCAATATTGTACCATTTTCCAAACTTTTGTCAGTGTTGGAAGTTACTACAAGTCTACAACACTTCTTTTTTCATTGTCATCTTCCTTTAGAGCATCTCCAATCATGTATCCACTTTCTCATTTAGTCTAAGTGGCAAATGACATGAATGAGAGACGAGAGAGAAATAGATGAGAGAGGATGTTTCATGTTCACAAAAGTGAACAAGTGTGAATGAGTTATGTGAGTGGGGAGTTGGTGAAAAGTTAGAGAGATGAAAGAGAAAAGTAGAGAGATGAGAGAGAAGTGGATAACTAGATCATCCACTTTGCTTTAGTGTCCTTGAATAAGGTAAAAAAAATACCCCCACCAAAATGGCTTTTCATGCCCTTTGAAGAATCATGGGCATGCCCCCTTTTTTACTTTTATATTCATAATTATGTAAATGTGATATCAAAACCGAAGTAAAAAAAAAAACAGAGTCTAGACTGACAAAACCGAACTGGTAACATACCAAACCGTCAAACTGTCCACTATCATTTATGTTCTTATGGTTTCTAGATTACTTTCAAAAATCAGTTATCGACTCAGTTCTTGATTTAGGTTAACACCTGGGGCAAACTGGTCTTTTTTTTTTATAAACTTGAAATGTCATTGTTTAAGGGTAATATTTTTTCCTAGTAAACAAACTTTTAAATATATTAACCTAACAACTAAACGAAACCAACACGGTTTTGGTTTTCAGTCCACTATATTATATTTTTTGGTATTGAATATCGGTAGCCTGCCCCCTAAATTCCAACCTGGGATGCAATTTTAGTCCACTATAAACTCGTCAGAATCATAACGAAAAGTTCCTACTTCCTACTAATGACTGGAAAAAATTGCACAAATCGGGCCCGCTAATTGGATATACGACGTGTTGTCTAGCTATACCGAAAGTTTCAATAAGTGCCCCTCTGCTCGATACTATTTCTGTGAAGCTACTAGCTGCAATAATACAGAAGAAAATTTTACATACATGGGACCTATGAAGCAGGCTACGTGTACCTCAACAAGAAAGAGTCATAATATTCTGTTTTATTGTACTCACTAGAAGTTTACATGCAACTCACTAGTATTTAACATTTTGGTCGAAGAAGCAAAACGAGGATATTGCTACATGACTTCTTCATTTTCTAGAATACGGTAGACATGAAAGTCGTCTCTCAAAGATAACCGAAAATGCAAATTATAATCACAATAATCCCACTGTCAGAAGCAGAATGGAAAGTTTCCTCCTTCAGCATGTTCAAGTTCCCTCTAATGGCTGGCATTAGTCTATAAAGCTATTTATTGCAAGAAAAAATTGCATACGCCAGGCCCACTAATTGGATTTATACAATGAGATTGCAACCAGATAGAAAATTCAAAACCAATATTGCCAAATGAGCATATGCATTATGAAATGGGGAATATTGTTAAGTTCAGTTCTAAAAAAAGAGCTAAACCTAATAGGGGAGAAAACCTATCACATGGGACCCTTTTAACAATTTGTAATCCTCTTGAAGGTTTCAATAGGATCACCTGTAAAATACAATCAAGTGTTGCAAAGTGCATGTGAATTGTAAAGGACATGTGTAATTCAGTTCAGCTGATGTATTTCTTTCTTAATTTGAGTAAGTGTATCCCATAACATCAAGACTTGTCCCCGCCGTGTAGCTTAGTTGGTTAAGGGGGCCTAAGACTTGGAACAATAACCTAGAGGTCGTGAGTTCGAAGCCGATCCTAAGTGCCAATCGCCTTGCCACTGAGTGAGGTTTATTTACCTCTCACGTGATGGGCCTGGAACGGTCTGGCCTGGGCCGGTTTGCGTGTCCGGAACAACACGTTTTGGAACAATAACATCAAGACTTGAGAAAAAGGTCAAGACATAGCCTTAAACAAACTAGGTCTTGGACTTTAGAGCTTGTTCTAAATGGCTGTCAATTTAGCTAAAAAGACACTTTTAACTAGTCAAGGCACTTATTCTTCAATCTAGAAAAAAAGTCGTCCTCAAACAATTGATTTCTAACACCAGGAATGAGTCGAATGACTAGTGATTGATTACGAGAGTAGGACTTTTGGTTTGAAAGGAACAAGGGCATGGTAGTTCTCTTTAATTTCTCTCTTTGAAATTATATCACACAAAATATATACTAACCACCCTAAAATGTCATTCACCAACAAAAAAGCAGACTAACAGAGACCGTTACAGCACAAATTTTTGCAGGAGGATAACAACATACAGTGCTTTTTTGTTTAACATGTCAGAGAAAGTTTAAATTTTCAACAAATTATCATCAAAAATAGAGTTGTGAAGAACATATATGCCTATTGCATAAACTGGTACATATATTAAGCTTTCAAAGTTGAAACAGGAAACTTTAATTCTTAACTAGTACTTTCAAGCAGTATACTGCTTTTAAAACAACCAGAGAGAAGTTACAAGCAGGGTAATTTCTATGAAGCTACTTGCTACAATAATACAGAATAATTTTTTAAATAAATGGGACCTACTCAGAAGACTGTGTGAGCCTCAACAAGGAGTCATGAATCATGATGTTTCTATATTATTGTATTCACTAGAGCTTTACATGTAATTTCACAAGCTTAATTATAGTCATGAACTAACAACTTAGACCAAACTGTACAGAGTAGAATTATAATAGAAGGAAAAAGTGAAAAACCATGAAAGGTATAGAGATGACAAAGTGGTACCGAAGACATCCAAATTATGACACAGAAAAGAAATTTGTAAGATTCTAAGAGTCAAAACCAGTATTCTGTTGAGACTAATGACTAATTCATTTCTAGTGAAAGTAAATTGTGATGTGAAGGTGTTTAAGCAGAAAGATTAGTGGATTACTAAGAATATTAATTGGTAAAGTTAAAACTTTAGTAAAGTGAATACTGTTACAACTCAATGCAGGCAAGATAGAGGAACTTTTGAGTAATTCAAAATATAAGTGAGTCAAATAATTGTTGTTTTCAGCATGGAGCGTATCCTAACTCTAAGTGGCATTTTGCTGGTTCTAAGCCAAAGCACTAACTGACTAGGACCCATACAAGTTATGACATTAGCATCTAAAGAGTTAACATTGTTTGCCAAGATAATAACCTTTTCTTTTGGGGGACGAATGACTTAAAGATTTGAGGAAGTTTGAACAAATAGGCTTTTACAATTTTGGAACACATGCAGTTTACAAGCAAGGTTATATTTATGCAAAGTATTACTTATATCTTGGGCTTTCTGGGTGTATAGATATATTCAAGCATATCAATTTCATGTTTTTATAAAAATTGGAACACATGGTTTACATAAAAGGTTTTAAATTTATACAAAGTTTTATTATTAATCAAGAAAAACTAATCACATTGCAGAGATCTATTCTAACAAATTAACAATCAATTAATAAACAAAACATACCAATTCCTCTTCAACTCTGTTTATCCAGTAGCTCACTCCCTCGCACAATTCCGAACCCAATCCTTGCCTTAACCCGCGCCCACGACCCTTCCAATCTCCCCACCTCAACACCTTTGACCTTCCTCCCACCAAACCAAACCCTAGACACCACCTCCACAACACTCTTCCTCACTCTCTCATCCTCACCACCTCTCACCACCACCCGAGCATCCCGAAACGCCGGCCAACACTTATCCTCCGCAAACTTCAAACATTTCACTCTCGAAGCCTCCAAACACTCCGCCATTTCCCGCTCTTCACACTTTTCCCGCTCAATTAAATCCTCTTTACCTAGGGTTTGCTTCCACCACGGCGGTGCACAGTTTTTCGATGCGGTGACGCTACAGCCGATCCGAGCACCGGAACCGCATTGTTGGATGATGTTTGATTCACACGTTTTGTATGCGGATGCCCATGAATTAGGGTTTGGGAAACTGAGGACCAGCGAATCGTCTTCTCCGGATGGTGTGGGGTGGCGGAGGAGTGGAATTGGACGGTCGAACGTGATTAGGGTTGCCGCCGGTGAGTAGTCGTCCGGGTTTGTGGACATTAGGTTAGGTTATCGGCCACCGTATGCGGTGGCGTTACTGCCGGAATAATTAGTTACAACTTACAAGTGAGATTTATTTACGCCGTGACCCCTTATTATTTGGATAAATATCTAGATAGGTCCTCTGTTGTATTATTATTTACACAATCGAACCAAACTGATACTTGTTGGAAATCAGGCCCCGATGATCAACACGAGAACGTACAATTTGAATAACTCGTTCGACTCTTTTCTTTATTATTATAAAACTTAAAACTGGAAAGCTGACCCTTTGTCCTTACATAAATCATTTACTCTAGAGTTATGTTTATACTAAACTCAAAACAGAAACTAACTATAACTCAAACTCTTATAAACTTGATAAAAGGATAAATATAATAACTTTTAACAACTAATAAAATGTTTAATAACCGATTCAAACTCAAATTCTAATATTTTAAACTCTATCAAGATTAACCCTTCATTGTTGACTCGAATTTACAATCCTCTTGTCTTTGTTTTGTTTCATTTTTTCTTTCTTTAATTTGGTTTCGGTCTGGTTTGAGTCGAACTTGAAGGTAGGTCGGCTATACTCTTACCAACCCGAGGGCACTTAGAGAAATGATAAAAAGATAGTTCTGTTGCTGGAACCTGGATGTGTTTTACGTGAGTTTTCGTTTTCAAAAGATTTAAAACTTATACATGTATGTATGTGTAAGAGAAGGCTTTGCATTAAAAGAATTTGGATTTTATTAATCATTTTGTGTTGCACAACTCTCGTTCATACGTATATGTGTATGTATTATAGATCTCCGTTTATATGTTCGAAGTTAACAGTCTGCTTTCAGTTTGTTCCAGATGGGTATAACATATAAATTAAAACGCCGAAAGTGACTAAAACCAGCCTATGGATGAAAACAAGTTGGAAAACGACTAGTGAATAAAGGAAGAATACATATTTGGATGCTCAACATTTTCGGTCCAACTATATACCGAGTTCTGACTGGGTGATCGATTCATTTCAGAGCATTCATATCCAATTCCTTGTCTTTGTTCATATAATAATTTAATTAATACACACTATTTTTTAAATTATGTACATAGTAAATATAGGCATTGAAATGATTAAAAAATTACGGGGGAAAAGAGTAAAAAGGTGCAATTGAGTTGAACATGAGATGCTTTAAATCGATGAATTAAACCTTAAATTGAGAAAAAGAAAGCTGAAGTCTTGTGCTTGCATTTTATCTCTGAAATCAAATCAAGTGAAAATAATAAAAAAAAGTGGTGGTGGATAATGGATTTGATTAAATCTTTGTAATGTGGCTCAACTTCTACACTTAGTTATGTTGGGCCCAATTTGGTTGGGCTGCATTAGCAAATCGAGTGGCTGCAGCCTGCAATAGCATTCGTTTTGTTATGTTGTCTATTGCGATTAAATTAGGTTTTTAACTATTTTAACGTACTAATTATTATATTTTTCTAAACATAAAAAATATATAATATTTTTTATTTAACAATTAATACATCGTTTTTAAATAACAAAGGCATGGACACCATAGATCATCCTGATAAAGGGATCACCCTTCCGCTTGAAAAACAACAGAACGTGATGACTATGACTACCCACAAAGGACATCCACAAATAAAAATTCGCTCAACAAAATGTTTCAAGGCAAAACTCAAACCCACAACTTAAAAGGTCATAAGAGTACCGTTAGACGAATTGGTTTTTGATGACTTAATTATTAGAGTTGATATCATTTGGCATCAATACCATACTTATTACAAAAGTGTAGATATTTCAGATTAAAAATTTCCCATTGGACTTTGGTTCTTTAGCATAATTTATTTTACTTTCCTTTCTCTATTATTAACTAGGTTAGGTACCCGTGTAAGACATGAGTTGAACAACTTAAAAAAATGATAAATAAAGTTAAATATTATACATTAAATAAGTACGAAATTAAATTACAATTATAATTCACAAACTTTAAAATAAATCAAAATCCCTATATAATCTTTTGATACAATGTTAGATGATACACTAAAAAAGTAGAATAGTATTACGATAACATATCTTGTACAATCAGAACAAAAATGAACCCATCATAAGTGGAAGAAAGTTTCCGGTTAGTCAAAGAATGTGCAGTAAAGAGAATCGATATGGTGTTGATCAACAATATATGAATAAAAAAAAAGAGATTACAATTACAGAGAAAAAAAGACGAGACGGGTTCAGTTAAAGATCCACGTGTTTTTAATAATGAACCATAGTAAGTTTTAAGGGCTAAAATGATTCATATATATATATATATATATATTGTATGTATATAAAAAATGATATAATTCATATTGGAGAAGTTAAATAAAGGAAAAAATGTTCAATTTATAAAAACGTTTAATAAACATACCTAACTTTTTTTTAAATAAAACACGTATTGTAAAAATTATAGAAATCAAAATGAATTAAAAGATATATATGTTTAATGTATAATTAATATGAGAGAGAAACGGGAAAAAAGAGTAGGAAATTAACAAAAGAATTACACGTGGCAATATAAACTTTATTTATTATACAGTATAGATACAATAATTCATGATTCATGTTGTTCTCTATTTGATAATATTTAATTTTATTATTTTGAACATGAATATTCATAGACAAGTTACAAAAACAAAGATGACTACGTACACCTACAAACAAATGGATAAAATCTCCCACAGATTCTTACAAGTCAATGGGCTAAAGCTTCACGTCGCTGAGCTCGGCTCCGAGTCATCGCCAGCCGTTATTTTCCTTCACGGGTTCACGGAGATATGGTACACTTGGCGCCACCAGATGATCGCTGTCGCAAACGCTGGTTTCAGAGCCATTGCCCCCGATTACAGAGGTTTCGGACTGTCCGACCCTCCAGCAGAACCCAAGAAAGATTTGTACGATGACTTTGTCAATGATATTGTTTCTATTCTTGAATATCTCAACATTCCTAATGTACGTGCTTTCGACTAATAGTTTGTGAATTGTGATTATGAGGGATGGTTTGGTGGAAGATCACTGTTTTTATTATATTTTAATCGATTCAAAATGAACATAAATGAACGGACATAAACAAACGAATATAAACAAAGAAAACGAACATGTTGCTGTTTGTTCGTTTGTTAATTGACTACCCTGGCTTGGTTCTAAAAGTCAATTGGATATATGGGTTCAAATGTATATCTAAAGTGAACGTAAATAAGCGTACGTAAATGAACGAGCATAAATGAATGTTCTTGAACAAGTATATGTTCATGTTCACTTGTTTAATTAAAGCAACATATTTACTCATGCTTGTTCATTTATTAAATACACAACTATAATCAAACTTTCTCACTGAACGTTCGATTCGTTTACCATTTTAAGTTTATTTTCCAATAGTTTCACTCGAGCTTATTTAACATTGATTAAATTTGCCTGAACATTCCTAGGTTTTTGTGGTTGCTAAAGATTTTGGAGCATGGGTTGCCTACTCATTCGTCCTACTTCACCAAGAGAAAATTGAAGGAATTGTAACAATTGGCATGGCATTTATGCCACCAGCTGCCTACAAGCCTCATTTTGCCCTCCCTAAGGGCTTCTATGTTCTAAGGTGGCAGGTACACAGTTGGTTTACATATTATGTTTATTGTTTATATTTAAGGGTGTGCGTGGTGCGGTTTTGGGCTAAAACCGAACCAAAAACCAAAACTTCGGTTTTTGAAATTTTAAAACCGTTTGGTTTCGGTTTTTTCGGTTCCGGTTTTCGATTTTTGTTTTCGTTTTGGTTTCGGTTCGGTTTCGGTTTTTTCCATTTGAGCTATGAAAACTTTAGGCAAAAAAAATAGTTTATCGAAAATAATGAATCTAGGTAGAAATAATTTTGTTAATTTTTAACTAATAGACTAATATACATTTGGCCAAAAATATTTGAGCTACATTATATTAAATCCTTATAACTTAAAATACAAATCTAGAATTTCGGTTTGGTTCGGTTGTTTTTTCAGTTTTTATTACATGCAAAACTAAAACCAAACCGTCAGCTCGGTTTTTACAAAAACATAAAACCAAACCGTCGATTTTTGTTTCGGTTCGGTTTTTTCGGTTTGGATTTTTCGGTTTTTCGGGTTTGGATCGGTTTTTTCGGTTTCTTGCACCCCTATTTATATGTATTAAAAGCACCATTAAAAATATACTTTAAATTGTTACCATCTAGCAAATACTCGTGAAATTGTTATTACAATTTTCATTAGGAACCCGGAAGAGCTGAAGCTGATTTTGGCCGTTTCGATGTTAAAACCGTGGTGAGAAACATCTACATCTTGTTTTCTGGAAGTGAAATGCCGATAGCCGATGAAAACGAAGAGATAATGGATTTGGTCAAACCGTCGACTCCTCTACCCTCTTGGTTTACTGAGGAGGATCTTGCAACTTATGTTGCTTTATATGAGAAGTCTGGATTTCAAACTGCCCTCCAAGTATATAGGTAATTTATTGAAATCTTAAAATTTTCCAAATTAGATTGACTTTGGTCAAACATTTTATTTTGTCTTACTTTTGATCTATATGCAGATCAACTAGATTGAACCTTGGACCCGCGGAACAAGTTCCTATAGTGAAAGCTCCAACAATGATGATCATTGGTGAAGAAGATTACGCGATGAAAGTTCCTGGAGTAGATGAGTATATAAGGACCGGGGAGGTGAAGAAGTATGTACCGAATCTAGAAACCGTATATGTGTCGAATGGATGTCATTTCGTTCACGAGCAATTCCCTGACCGAGTTAATCAACTTATCATCACTTTCCTTAATGACACCAAGCATGGGTTGGCATGTTAATTGTTAGTTCATATCCTTAATTACATAAAAGGATTATTAGATTAGAGTTGGTACAATAAAAATGTGTGTTTGATTGTTAATATAAAGGGATAACTCGATCCCATATCGAAAAGAAGAAGAAAGTGGATCTGTGTACCCAAAAAAACAAAGATATTTATATGCACATTATACTATTAAACAAAAAATAAAATAAAAATACATCTAATATTGTTTCATATAACAAACTAGTTTTTATTCCCCCGTATTACGGGAGGTGTTTTATATTGTTTGTTTTAATATTTATTTATTTTTTGAATTTATATTGTGTACCCAAAAAAACAAAGATATTTATATGCACATTATACTATTAAACAAAAAATAAAATAAAAATACATCTAATATTGTTTCATATAACAAACTAGTTTTTATTCCCCCGTATTACGGGAGGTGTTTTATATTGTTTGTTTTAATATTTATTTATTTTTTGAATTTATATGTTTTTATTGTATGGAAGTTAATAATGATAAATTGTTTTACAAATAAATAAGATGTTATAACACGGTTTAAAAGCTATATGGTTTTGATGAGACCAAGACTCGTTTATTATCAACGGTTTCCATGGTTTGACATAGGAGTATATGTTAATGTATTGAGTGTCAATCGTGTTAGGTTGGTAGATAAATCGTTGATTCGTGTAAAAACATCAACCTAAATATGCACACTTGAAAGCGTTAGCCCGAACACAACTCATTTAGCTAATTTGATCTAAATGCCTTGGTGGGTGGTAATCAAGTTAAAAACATGTTAATTGGATTGGTGGATCAACCCGAACACGATTCTTTTATTAAATATGATAGCTTGACAAGCTATAACGTAATCATTTTCGTGGCATGTTCACTTTTTTTTAACAACGAAAACACACGCTCCCTAGAATCTACTCCTAAAATTCATATTACGCTAGATGCCATCCTCACGTGTTCGTGTCATATTGTCATGTAGGAGGAAATCATGACCGATTTTCGTAACTTAAATTATAGTTTATACAACATATATATTTTTGTAGTAATGCATTTATAATGGTTGATGATAACTATTGACTTAAAACAGTACATCTTCTTATTGTGATCTACAACCACCATAATAATTACACTTTTATAGTTTTATTGTCCTTTTCAAGTTTTCAACCTTGGTTCGGTGATAAAGACTTTTGGGTTTTAGGAAACGAATCTTAAAGCTAAGCATTCACAACCCATTAACTATCCATATTTCTATAACTAAATTAGAAAAACATTAGATATCTCTTTCTTATTTAATTAAATAATGTGTTATTATACATTTATCATTACAGTTATTTCTTCCTTATTCACAACTAATTCAACAAACACTATAAAATAAACGGGGAAAACAAATATTCTTAAATTTACAAATAATCACTATTTTTTTTCTCTCTTTTCTACTTAAAGCCATTTAAAACCCTACCCTATAATTTGCAAAGATCACTCACAAATATTTAGAGGATAAGTTGAGAATGCTCTTAGTTCAGATCATATCACGAGATATATTATTTCTTATGTAGTTTATGAGCAGTAGATGAGTGTTTTAAAAAATAAAAAATAAATAAAATTTACACTTTCATTAAACTTTATGCAGCTTGTCAAACTCATTGAAAATTTTTGAAATATATTTTCCCATGTTTGAAAAGTCAACAACTAAACACATATTATTGTACATCTTCATGTGTGTATAAATAGAGTGTGTAACACACTTATTTAATCATCCTTCTTTCATAAAACCAATTCAGTCAAAATGTTTTCAAAAAGATTTCTTCTTGTGTTTGCTGTTGTTCTTCTTATCACTTCTGAATTCACTGCTAAGGCTTCCAACGATGAGAGTGAGTACATAATTTCAAAGAAAAGTAACTAACATTTAGAAACTAATATAAGTTGTCTTATAAGTCCATCTTCACAAACTATTCACATATTTTTACAATTGTTTATATGGTGGCAATAATATTTAATTTCATGAATGATATATATGCAGGTGCTCTTGGAGTTGGAAGATTTATCAATCGTAGGCCTAAACAGTGGGGTCCTGCTTATCCCAATCCACCTTTTCCTCCTCAAGGTGGCTACGGTCTTCCTAGACCGGTACCTTGTTGCGCTAATCAAGCCGAAACAACTGCAAACAAGCAAGCTAATGAGGCACAAACTCACAACTGAGAGAAATTATCATGATCTAGCTAGCTATGCACAATTAAAGAAAGTTTATCACTTCCATGTGTGCCAATGTACTTGTTTTCATGTGTTGGTAGAAATAAAAATACATACATAAAACATACTACTCTAATCTAATTGGCCAGATGATCCATCGAACAAAACTGATGTTCACGACCTTTGATCTTCCCTTCTTTTCCTTTTTTAAACGGCGGATGAAATTTTATTAAAGACAAAGGCCCTAGCAAGATGCTAAGTACCAAAAAACCGGAACATATTACAAAATATTGGTAAAGCTGAAGCCAAGGCCCCCGGTAGATGCAGTTCCTAAATGTATATGCTTTAGTCATCTATAGCAGTAAAATTACAAGCAAAATTCTGTGCTTCTTTAACAGAATATCCTTAAAACCTTGGAGTTTTACACCATGCCAAAATTTGTTGCTAGTTACCAGTTGCAAAACCGCATCTGATTAGACTGTGATCCTTAGTCACATACACAATAATGACAAGATAATGAAGTGCAAGGATGATTAAAGAAGGATCAAAGTGCTACAACATAAACAATGTTGTGAATCAAGAGATCAAGATTAAAATATATAATACAAAACTAACATAACAAAGATTTACAAAGTAAGGAATTTTATAAACTTGAAATTCAAACAGTACTTGGATGAACATTCTTACTTAGAGCGTGTCTTCCATCTAAATCAAGTTAGAAGGCTCAACTATGTTATAAATTTCTAAGTCAAATACATAGAAGAATGTATAGTGATTTGGGATGGACAAATTATATAGTACATAACCCATTTTGGTAAAAACCTTTAATAGAGGTTGCAAGGTTAAAGGCTATGGGTTGTATTATATAAAGGCTTGATAAATGATCGACTGCGTGGATTGACCGTTAGTTCACCAGATGCACAAACATTGTGCTTGTGTTTTGGAATGTAACTTGATGTCTTGTGTAACCTTCAACCTCACCTATTTTGCTCTAACTAATACACATCCATAATAACTAAATATCTCTCTAGATTCTAACACATATATATCAAGCAACAATTGAAGAAGAAGAAGAGATCAAGATGAAAGAGGAGCAAAGAGAGGAGCAAGTGCTCCTTTTTTTAATAATTAACTTTCAAATTGGATGCTAAGTGAAATCATAGAGAATTCATACCAATTTTTGTTAGTTGGATGAGGACCACTTTCCAGTAAATATGGCGCGTCATCTGGATGAAAATAGCTAAGTGATCAGTAAAAGACCAATATTTGGTAGAAAACTAGAAGGGAGGGGTTGAGTGAATAGGTGGTTTTCCTAAATTTTAAATTGTTTAAGTTTAAAGATTCTAATGTCTTTGTTAAACTCTTTTTACAACTTAATAATAATAGACGTAATAAGTATAGAGTTTAAGGGATATAGACGACACAAATGATTTATAGTGGTTCAAGTGAATGTTGATTAATCTATCATAGTCCTCTTATCAATCCTTTGGTTTAGACTTTTCTTCATTAGCCGTTTCCCTAAAAGGTACATTTAAAGTCATTTTGTAAATATGCACACCTCCCTTTAACAAAAAAAAAGTTTATATCTTCTCAATTTCTCATAATTGTTTAAATGGCTTCTTTACATGTAAAGTAAGTCAATGATGCAAAGATCAATATGATATCTGGTCAGAAAGAACGACACTAGTATTTGCAAACAACCAGATATCTAAAATCACACTTTGACTAGAAATATCTCTTCTCAAAATGCTTACTAAAAGTCACTTGCGCTTATTGACTTTCAACTTTCAAACATTCATACATTCATAACATAATTAAATAAATTAATAACACATACGTACTACACAATGTACAAAGAAAGTTATTGTTATTTTCAAAAGCATAATTTATGTTTTATTACTAAAAAAGTTAATACAAAAAAAATGGTTTAAGGTGCTTGAAAGGAGTGGCGCTCAAAGATGGGTTATGAGGTAATTCAGGTAGTCGATGAAAAAAATAAAGTGATTGTACAACGATCGGTGGAGTTACAAATTATTTGAAAGGAACGCCTCTTTCGGTTTAATAGAAAAGTTTTTTTTTTTTAAATATGATATCCATTACACATTTCAGCCTTTTTGAGAGAAATATGATGCATTTAATTCGACGCATCACAACTGCAATTTGATATCTATAGGCTTCCACTTTAACTACATACAAAGACCAAGACTTGCATCTATCTGCTTAGTTTTCAGTGCATGCATCTAGTCGTTCGCAAATTCCGGAGCCGTCCTTTCTGACTAGACGTCCAGACATCATCATATCGATCTTAGCATCATCACTGACTTGAATTTGAGCAAAGCTTTACTAGTGTTGTCGGGTTGAACACTAGTTGTGTAAATGAGCAGAGATCGGATCGATAAAAAGCTCACATCGGTTGTGGAGGAGGGCGGAATCTTCTTTATAAGCAGGTGGATTGATACTTTCCTCATCATAACGCGTTTTAGGCGCTTAATGGTAATGCATGAGAGAAGAACTTCACATTTAAGCGTGCTTAGGTGAGAGTAGTATAAGGATGAGTGACCTCATTGGAAGTCTCTACCTGAGCAACCAAAAGCTAATCCATGAGTCGTGGTGGTACGTCTCGGCCAAAACGGATAATATTATAGTGCGATGGTAGGTGGGTTGTTACAGTATATCGTCACTGTTTTCTGCATTGACATGTTAAACTTTTAATTTAGTGTCGGTATCATAACAAACTTAACACATAACAATTACACGTGCGTTAATGTATCTTCGTAACGCGACGGGTACAAATATATATTTAGATTTAACAATTTTGTAATAACTTTTGACCTGATAAATTTATGGGGAAAATTCCCAAAATAAGCGTTTATGAAAACGTTTTTCAGGTTTTATGTGTCATTTGCAAGAAATTCTCAAAATAGGTATTGTAAACTAGTCGTGACGAGTAGTTTATGATTACACACGAGTAGTTTTTAGAACAGTTGAAACTTGCCACGTGTCCTTAAACTAACCGTAACGAGCAGGTTCACTAATCATTTACTCGTCACGACTAAATAAGTTTCATGCCTCGTAATCAATGTCCACGAGTAATTCATAAGTCCTTTAGTCGCGACGACTAGTTTACCTAGTTTACATTCCCTACACGAGTAGTTTATTAGTAGTTAACTCGCCGCAACTAGTTTAACCTTAGAATCTACTCGTCGCGACTAAAGAACTTATGAATTACTCATGAGCGTTGATTACGCGGCATAAACTTATTTAGTCGTGACGAGCGAATGGTTAGTAAATCTGCTCGTTATGGTAAGTTTAAAGACACGTGTCAAGTTTTAATTGGTTATACAAACTACTCGTCACGACTAAATTATAATACCTATTTTGAGAATTTCTTGCAAATGACACTTAAAACCTGAAAAACGTTTTCATAAACGCTTATTTTGGGAATTTTCACTGAATTTATGTGGTTTAAAAAGGATGCTATCTTATTAGTTATATAAAAGCAAAGTCAAAAGTACTTATGGTTTTTACTTTTTGGCATGTCCTTAAAGCTAGAAAAGTATATATGGTTAAGACTTTTGAGATGTTAAGTTGCATCCTTACAAATCTACTCTATGACTTTAGGCTAGCATTTTTTTTCAAAATGTTGTCTTAATTTGAATTCTGAACTTTAGATATGTACAAGTCACAATCAATCTTCCGACATTTTAAACTACATAAACAAATTAATTAACAAACTTCAAGAATTTGTAAATTCAACAAATAGCCTACATGTTAAAATTAATTACAAAATCAGTTCTTAAAATTAAGAGCATTCTCAACCCATTCTCTATATTAATGTGAGGAGAATTTATAAATTATAAGGTGAGGTTTTGAGTGGTTGTGACTTGTGAGTGTAAATTATAGGGTGGAGAGTGAAAAGGTAGTGATCTTTTGTAAATTTTGGGAAACTTTGTTTATCTCTATTTATTTTTTAATATTTGTTGAATTGGTTGTGAGTAGAAGAAGGAGAAAACTGTAATAATAAAGGTATAAAGTAATATTATTTAATTGAACAGGAGAGAGAAATATAGTGTTTTGTAGTGTAATTATAAGAATGGAGATAGAGATCTGGATGAAAATGCTCTAACACTAAGAAAAACAAAGAGAACGAAGTTTAAAAGTTGAAACATGTTGAAATGGAAAGTGAGTCAATCCAATTCAGAATTTCCAAGACAGAGATGGTTTGAAAAGGTGATAGATCAAGCCAAATAGAAAGAGCAAGCCGCATCCTTGAAACGGTCTCGAATGTACCAATATTCCTCCGAAGTGGCACATACAAGGCATATAACCGATCGCCAAAACTATTTAGCAACCTCTATGACTCAATTCATGTAGGTGTGTAGCAGTGTAGGTATGTTGTCAACTCAAATGGAAAGCTTCGCCAAACCATTTGACAACCACTCATGCAAAAGTCGTATAACAAAGCAAGATACCGCTAACCATTTAACTACTCTCTTCTTTTAAACTTTTACTTAAAATCTAAAATTGCGAAACAATTTGATGATCACTCCAACCTCATACTGACCCAGTACCTTAGTGGTATCCAAATGATTTGACGATCACTCTATATGTTTTAACATGATAAGATTTTGCTTTCTTATGGTACACGAGGAAGTGTCACTATATATGTAGTTTTTATTTAACATGTCTTTTTTACAAAATCTACTCTATTATATGATTATATTATATGATCTATATTAAAGGGTAAAGTTAAAATACAAAAGAAGACAAAAATGAGAAGTGTGAGAATTGTTTGTAGCCACACAAAAAACCCCTCAACAAAAATTCAAAAAAAAAAAAATCATAACTCAATATAAATAAAAAACGAAAAAAATTAAAAAACCAAAATGTTTCCCCCGTCATTCCCGTTAAAAAAACGACGAAAAGACACAATGTCACACAATGTCGAAAATGAACAAACAACACAATGATAAATCAAAAAAGACACAATAGGTCGCAGCATTTAACACAGTGTCGAACAAAATATAACACAATGTTGATTAATATAACACAATATCAATCATACCCAGTAAAATCCCACCGACAGCAGAGCTATAGGTAGGGTCTGGGGAGGGTGGGATGTAGGCACACCGTACCTCTATCCAAAGGAATAAAGAGGTGGCTTCCAGAGAGACCCTCGGCTCTAAGAACATGTGTATGAAGCAAAAAAGGAAATCAAAGTTTAACAGTTATATAAAAAACTACTACTAATTATAATAATATTAATAAAAAGGTCACAGTTTAACCGCAGTATAAAAGCTAATAATAATAATAATAAAATATGTAAGGGAAATACCATTATGGTATGTGACCTAAATAAGTTAAGTCTAAGCCCTAAGGTATTCAATTCTCACTAAAAATCCTTAACTTTAATTCTACTTCTCCACGAATTCCTATCCTCAACCATGTCCTCGGAGAGGTTTAGGTCTATCAAATCATGCCTAATCCTCTCATCCCAAGTCAATTTCGGTCGTCCTCTACCCCTCCTCCCCTCTATAGTAATGTTTTCTACGGATCTAACAGGATTCGTCGTCTGTCTTCTCTTTACATGTCCAAACCATCTCAATCTCCACTCTCTTATCTTGTCTGCTATGTTCGCCACCCCTAATCTCTCGCGAAGCACAACGTTTCTTATTCTGTCTAGCCTTGTGTGCCCACACATCCAACGTAGCATTCTCATTTCTGCTACCCCCATCTTCCGCACTTGTGCCTTCTTGATGGCCCAACAATCTGTTCCATATAGCATTGCAGGTCTAACTGCCACACTATAGAATTTTCCCTTCAGATTAGTCGGGAAACTCTTGTCGCATAATATACCTGTGGCTGCTTTCCATCTACACCATCCTACCTGAACTCGGTGGGTCACATCACTGTCTAATTCCCCATCGCTCTGTACAAAAGATCCTAAATACTTGAACTTCGTTACCTGCGGGACCACCTGCCCTTCAATTGTGATGTGTGCGTCTTCACTGTCGTTTATCTCACCAAAATCACAGTGTAGGTACTCCGTCTTAGATCGGCTAATCTTTAAACCTTTTGTCTCTAAGGTTGTTCGCCACTCCTCAAGCCTCATGTTTAGATCTTGTTTTTTCTCAGCAAGTAACACAATATCGTCTGCGAACATCATGCACCACGGGAGAGTCCCCTGAATCGACTTTGACAACTCATCCAAGACTACTGCAAAAAGAAACGGGCTCAACGCTGACCCCTGGTGAAGACCTACCTCTACCGGAAAGAAATCAGTATCCCCCACTGGCGCACGGACACTTGTTTCACTCCTGGTATACATATCCATAATTACCTCTATGTATTTCCTGGGCACTCTTCTACCCTCCAAGCACTCCCAGAGCACCTGTCGTGACACACTGTCGTAGGCCTTTTCTAGGTCAATAAACACCATATGTAGATCACGCTTCTTCTCCCTATACTTTTCCATTAATCTTCTTATAAGGTGTATTGCCTCTGTGGTGGAACGCCTCGGCATGAAGCCAAATTGGTTGACCGTAACCTGAGTTTCTCGTCTAAGTCTAACCTCAATCACTCTTTCCCATAGCTTCATAGTATGACTTAGTAGTTTGATTCCTCGGTAATTACCACAACATTGGGCGTCTCCTTTGTTCTTATAGATAAGAACTACAACGCTGCTCCTCCACTGGTCTGGCATCTTACCTGAATTGAGAATACTATTGAACAGAGTAGTTAACCACATGACTCCTTCCTCCCCCAGACACTTCCACACCTCGATGGGTATGTTGTCTGGGCCAACCGCCTTAGACCTTCCCATCCTCCTAAGTGCGTCCTTCACCTCTTCTCGTGTGATCCGTCGGCAGTAGCAGTTATTCGATTGTTGTCGATGAAAGTTTGTGTTGTCATGTTCTTCTTGGTAAGCTCTCCCATTGTTAAAAAGATTGTGGAAGTAGGTTTGCCATCTTAGCTTGATGTCCTGCTCCTTGACCAGTACATGCCCATCTGTATCCTTTATGAACTTCGCCGGTCCTAGATCTTGCCTTCTACGCTCCCTGGCTTTGGCAATCTTAAACATAGCATGTTCCCCCTCTTTTGTTTCTAGACTTTCATACATCCGTTTAAAGGCCGCCTTCTTTGCTTCCGCCACCGCCTTCTTTGCCTCTATCTTGGCCGTTTTGTAGTTGTCCCTCAAATCCACTCGCTCCTCCTCATTCGTGCACCTCATTAGCTCCCTAAAACATCCTTGTTTGTCCCTTATCTTGTCTTGCACTGCGTCATTCCACCACCAAGACTCCTTATGCCCACTTGACTTTCCTGTTGTGACCCCGAGAGTCTCCTTTGCTACTTGGATGATCTTTGTCTCCATAGCTTCCCATATATGAGTTGAGTCCCCATTTAGTCGAGCCCGCGTATGCAGTATGAGTTTATCCTTAAACAGAAGGAGATTTTCGTCCTTCAAATTTCCCCATTGAATTCTCGGTGTACCTTTCTTCTCTCGAACAGTCAGCTTATTTCTGAAGGCTATATCAGTCACTAGTAGTCGATGTTGAGTCACAACTGCCTCCCCAGGTATGACTTTGCAGTCCTTCCACCAACGTCGGTCTCCTCGCCTCATCAAAAGGTAGTCAATTTGCGTGTCGCGTCCGCCACTGCTAAAAGTGATTAAATGAGAATCTCGTTTCCTAAAAAAAGAATTTATAATACCTAGGTCATGTGCCACCGCAAACTCTAGAAGATCTGTTCCGGTCTCATTCCTATCACCAAAACCGAAACCCCCATGTAAGGCTTGAAAACCATCGTTAGCCTTACCAATGTGTCCATTAAAATCACCTCCTATGCAAATCCTCTCCCCCTAGGTATGCCCCCTACCACTGCGTCTAGGCAATCCCAAAATTCTCTATTTTCCTGATCCCCTAGGCCTACATGAGGCGCGTAGGCGGAGACTACTGCCACTACTTCCTCTCCTAGTACTAATTTCAACACCATAATCCTGTCATTATGTCTTATCACCTCCACCACACTAGTGTGTATTTCCTTAGCCACTAGAAACCCCACTCCATTCCTAGCTCCATCAGACCCCGAGTACCACAACTTATACCCATTACACTCAGCCCCTCTATGTCCTTTCCACTTAGTCTCCTGGAGGCATGCTATCTGAACCCTACGTCTTTTAAGCACATCTACCAATTCTAACAACTTACCATTTAATGTTCCTACATTCCAAGAAGCCAAACGCAATATACGCTCCCTATCTTTACTCTTTCCTACACCCCTCGATTCAGGACATGGTCTCAGGTAATAGTCATGGTTCCTACGCTCTATGGTTGCAACTAATCACACAAACACAAGCAATAGAACACCAAATCAATAATAATAATAGTAACAAAAACTAATAATAATAATAGACACACGGCACACAGTAACAGATAAATTGGACTGACTACTCTAGCAGCATCAAGGCCTATTGTCAACAAAAATAAAAGATATGAAACGATCTCACCGGGATTTTAGCAAGTCACCAATATTGAAACCGGGACGAGACACCGTGAGCTAACGAGAATAAGCTAGAAACGTGACACAATCTACAACCCTTGAGTTTCGGCGGCGGCGGCGACGGCGGAGCTCCGGCGACGTGTTACGGTGGCGGCAGAGGGTGAATCAGCTAAGATCCTTCAATGATAACACCTCGCAGCAACCCAGCAACCTCCACAGAGCCTTAATCGTTTTTCCGGCGGCGGCAATAGACGACGGCGGCGGCGGCAGTTAACAACAGTAGCCGGAAACAACAGTACAGCGAGAATAACGAGCTGCGGTGGTGTTATGGACGTGTTGGAGAGCTCCGGTAAGGGTTAATAGGGCTGTTGTTACCGGATCTTGAAGAAGGAGCTTCGTATCGTCAGTGGCCGGACGGAATTGGGCGAAATCACGGCACAGTTCACACTTACGTCCAGTAAACCCTAGCTTCCGAGATACGCGATGAACAGACTACAAATCCTGTATACTGTAACCTGTAACAATTAGCTGAATCGAAACAACTAACGGGTCGTCGGTTGAAGAAAACAGCCAGAGACGGCAAACCCAGCAACACGATTAATGTTGATGGTGGCGATGGATGTCTCCGATGATAACAGAAAGCGGAGCGGCGCGAGATAGCGTGATTGTGAGGGTGGCGGCAGTAGGTAGTGGTTCCTTATCAGATCGAGCACTCCCTACTAAACATAATATAACACAATATCAAGGAAAAAAAGACACAATCAATGACGAAAATAAACACAAAACACAATGATAAATAAAAAGACACAATGATGAAGACGACGAATACAATTTTGTATTTTTACATTTATCATTTTTTTAATTAAATTTTGAGTTATGATTTTTTTAATTAATTTTTCATTATTTTTTTAGAGTTTATCTTTCTCATTTTTACCCCATCTTATAGAATAACTTGTCCTCTATATTAAATACTAATAACAAGAATTAGAAACTTACTCTACGGTGACCATTTTAAAAGCAATTGATTCAACATAAATGAAAGGTGTTTACTTCATCTATTTAATAAGTTGTTGAATTTATTTTATTTTTCAATTTGGATTACCTTTTACTTATTTTGTGTTCCCTTTATTTCTGCATATCGTACTTTTAACTAATTCACATATGAACTTAATCAATTAACTAAACATATTATTTTTTGGATGTTACCCTTTGTTAATTTGGTATCATGTTGGAGCACGCTAATTTGGTGAGCGAGTTTGGACATTACATAATAAACACAACAAAAACATGTTTCGACACCCTTTTAGTTATTTTATGATTATACTTTTTGATTTTCTCTTTAGGTTAATATCGATTACGCCAAAACGTGAGGCTTCTATCTTACTACTTATTATATACAATTATACACACAAGCAGTCAAACCAAATTAAGAAAAAAAGAATAATAAAATAATGTATCACAACAAAGTTCAACACAAAATAGGTTAATATTGATTTGCACACCCATGACCTAGTGGTGTTTGTTCTTTCATATAGGTGGGATGGTTTTCTTTTTTTCTTTATTTTTTTCTCTCTCTATTACCAAAATAAGATGTAGAGAAATTTTATTTATTAAAATAGGTTCAGTGAAAAATATTTACTATAGTAAGTTTTTTTATTTTTTTTTCATTTATTTTCTTATGGCTGCATAGTTACCACCAAACTCCTTCCCTACCAGAGTGGTCGCCGATTAATCAAAGCAACCAATTAAATTCTATCTGTGAACCAAATAAGTGTCCGATCAACGCTTTTGATCTTCATATCGTGTAAAACACATGTAGACTTTTCAAACAAAATTTAACTCGCGCACAACTCCTAAGTTATCAATAACACAAAGTTTTTATTGAAATATGATTTATTCCACGTTTGCGGCTTTTTGACATGTAACTCCACTTAGAAATATGATGCATTAAATTTGAAATAAAAAAAAAAGTCAGAAACCACATTTTAACATATTCAAACTCGACTTGCGTCATTCATATCTTTGAAGCTTCCACTTTAACTACATGTGAAGACCAAGACCCACATCTACTTAACTTTTAATGCATGCATATCAAGTCGAGTTGTCGTTTGCAAATCCAGTGCCATCCTTTCTGACCAGACATCATATTGATTCTACCATCACCGACTGATGTCCTGGGATGTGCAAGAGGCCTACATTTTTATTTTCTTAATAACGTGTTACTAAAAGGTTAATAATATACCATACAGACAAATAATGTTTAAAATTAAATGACGTGAGGTTAACTTGTACACGTTTTATATCAAGAAACTAGTTAAACAGTTTTGAGAAGAGATTAATCTGTCAAAGTGCAATGCCGGTCCCTTGTTTTCAAATAATACCGCATTAAAAAAATTTAATACTCTTTTTAAACGGCGATTTTCTTATATGTATTCTACTGCACTTTTTAAATTTGAAGAGTCTTGTTGTCTTACTCTGACCAGATTATGTTAATTGTTTTAACCGGGCCCACGTTGATTTTCAGAGTGTGGGCGTTTCGGAAACCATACCGCCGGCTGCAACATGAAAATCGTTGTGCCACCACAAGAGCAGAATTCTTTGGCGTAATACACAGTGTGGGACGAAACCTGTGTGAGCTCGGGGTTCAAACTGTCAACCTTTACACAAGGCCTAGCTCAATATTTCATTGTCAATATCCACACAAATGACACAAGTGGAAATCGAACTTGAGTATTCATTGAAAAACCTAAGCTTTCTGCCACTATGCCACAATTACCAAACTTTTGTTAATTCGATGAATAATTACAACTTTGGTCCATGATCTTTACCATATATTTATTTTTTAATTTCACTTTTAAACTAATTTCCTCACGTTTTTAAATGCTATAATCTTTTCATATATTAATATATATTTTTTAAATAAATGCATAATAAAAATGAGCATTTTCTTCTCTGTAATTTGATTATAGTATTACTATAGTTTTTTTCTTAATTAAAAAAGAACTAACATGTTACGTAGGGGTGTTCATGGTATATTTTTGATAGTTTTTAAGTTAAACCTCTAACTAAACCCAACACTAAACACTCATAAATTCATTACGTGATTACTAGAGTCTAAGCTCATCGCTGCATCGCACGGATACTCATATAGTATAAAAACAAAGTCAAAGTACTTGTGGTTTTCAGCATGTCCTCAAGGCCAGAAAGTCCATAAGGATACCTGTGTTAAGACTTTTGAAATGTTTAGTTGCATGACTTGCATCCGTAAGATATGACTTTAGTTAGCATTTTCTTTTCTCAATTATTCTTTCAAAATGCTGTCTTTGACTTATATTGTTGACTTTGGATGAAGAGGAACCTAACTCACGATCAGTCTTCCATCATTTTAACTTACATTAAAAAACTTAATTACTTCAATGATTTCTAAATTAAATAAATAACCTTCAAGTTAAAATTAATTATTGTCTTTACAAAATTAGTTATTAGAATTTAAAACCCAGTTAGTGAACGTCCAAATCGATTTTTTTTCTTCTAAATATCAATCTGAAAATAGATTGGTCTGGAAATGGTACTATCTGTACACGTTTTGTTGCAATATCACATTAGTGTACAATATACACGAGTGTACGGTCTACGGTTGTAGCTGTAAAATTCAGAAATAGAATCCGCTATATTAGATAGCGGATCCAATCACCCTGCCAACTCAACCTTAACAGTGATATGGAATGCCATGTAATCAGCCTTTGTCTAATCACACTCAATTCTACCATCTCAAATGACGAAACACCTACAAGCCATTAAGCCTCATGTCACAACCCTAGGAAAGAGTAGTTTATTTTTTGGTGAAACCAACAAAACAAACAAAAATCTCTACCTGCTCTAGTACTGGGCACCGAGGTAGAAATTTTCTTATAGAAGTTCGTATGGAGTGCATATACATGTTGATACTTTAAGTTTGGTGTTTGGATGGCCTTTAAAATCTTTAATCAAATTATTTAAATCGTTCAAAATAAAGTATGAACACATGTTAAAACTTAAAAGCGTGAATCATCAACATATAAGTCACCATTCTATAATCAACTCTAACAATACATATAAATTTTCCCCAAGTAAACTCCCATTTCTCCACCACATGAGAGTTAGAAAAACATGAAAATGCTTCTATTATTTTTCCAAATTTACATATCCCTAAATATTTTCCTCATCAAAGCCCAACCTGCATACCCTTTCTGGATCTGTCAAAACGATAGTACATATACCCTGAATAGCGTGTACCGTAGAAACCTTGATGCCGCTCTTACTTCTCTCCCGATCATCAACACAGGCTTCGGTTATTTTAACTCTTCAGCCGGTCAAGGAACCGATAAAGCCAACGCTATCTGCCTTTGCCGTGGCGATGTGGATACAAACATGTGTCAAAGTTGTTTGCGAGACGCTATTTATCGATTAACAAATACTTGTCCTAACCAAACAGAAGCTGTAATATATTATGAATTTTGTCTATTGAAGTATTCTAACGCCTCTATACTAGGAACTAATGATATGAGTAGAGATCTTTACGAATTGATGAACGATAACACCTTCCATAACATAACACAATTTAATGGCTTTCTCTATCCGTTTATGAACAAGTTGAGAGGCGAAGCGGCTGCTGGGACTTCATTTCTGAAGTTTGCTATGGATAACACGACCGGTCCTGATTCGTATACGCTTTATTGCCTTACGCAGTGTGTTCCAATATTATCCGAGGCGCAGTGCAACGATTGTTTGCAATATGCGATTAGCCAGTTATCATCGTGTTGTGACGGGAGAGTTGGTGCAATAGTTCTTATGGCACGTTGTAATATCAGGTATGAGATTTATGAATATGACATCCACCCTGCAATTCTTCCGCCACCATCTGGGCGTGTTCCAACGCCATCTTCGCAGCCATCTCCGCGTGTTCCATCGCCACCAGGTATGCATATATTCTCAGTCCTAAACGTGTTATAAGATCATTGTATATATAAAAAAATAAATAAAAATTTTCACTTGTAAGACCATGTGTGGCGGAGCCAGCAGTGACGGACCCATGATTTTTTGTCAATGGGGTCCCAATTTTTTCGGTTTACAAAATTTTTCGGGTCGGTCGTTATTCGGGTCGGGTCGCGGCGAGGAACATAATAAAACACGGAACTATGGTGTCATTGGAAACGAGTAAGTAGAAAGAATCTAAATTAGAAACTAGATGAAGCATACACTTTTAATTCATACCCGAAAAACATGAACGTAATCTATATATATGGTCTTACATAATTGACCAAAACATAAAAAATAACTCTGACACAAATAAATGATTAATTATAATATACATACACAAGGTAAATAATAAAAGAATATGCAAAATCCATGTTAACATTATATATGTTGCATGGTGATAATGACTATATGAGAAAAACTAACAAAAAGCACAAATACCCTAACTGAATAACTAAGACTAGGATATTAAAAAAACAACAAAAAATGAATATTATGGGGCTTGAACCTACAACCTCTCACAAGTAAAACAAGGGACTTTCCACTGTACCAATTCAATCCTAATAGTATGGATTCCAAGTATTAATTTTTATAGGGTCCTTACAAAATTTAATATACCGTCTCTAAGTAATTTTTAAAAAACATCGGTGTCCCGGGACCCCGATCGAACCTATGTGGGTCCGCCCCTGGGTGGAGGGGTTAAATAACAAAATGTATCGCCAATAGGTGGAGGGCATTCATTAACTAAACCATCAAACATGTGTAATTTTCTTTTATCATTGGTTTATATTTTTAAAATTTTATACTTACAAATGCATATGTTCACATCCGTAAAACCAATGTATTTTCTTATAAATAAAAATGATGGTTAATCGAATTTCAAGTATTAAAGGTCAACTTGAGCTCAAAGTGAATAATGTTTCCTCAACATTATACTTTATTTGAACTTTTAAACAAATTTTCTCATTCTATTTCATGGCTACTTTTACAGGCAAAGATTCTAGTGGCCGAAGACGGAATGTAATCATTATAACTATCTCGGCTGTGTGTGCAATAGTCATTGCTTCCATCTGCATTTTCATTCTACTGAGAAGGAAGAAATTAAATCTGCAGAAAAAAGGTCAGATTGGCCATTATATGCTTTTAAGGGTATTTTTTTTATTTATTATTAATTTTTTTTTTTGCATTTGTGTCCTTAATTATTTGATGAATCATAACGAATACATTATGGCGGAGGACAATCGAATCTCTTCCTTCTCATATTGTTCATTATCTTCGCTTTCTAACTAGACAATACTATGGATATAAGCACCATAGAATCGCTTCAATACGACTTTGGAACGGTAAAAGCAGCGACAAACGACTTTTCTGAGAGTAATAAGCTTGGAGAAGGAGGATTTGGGTCGGTGTACAAGGTAACTAATAAATTAACTTTTTTTAGACTACTTTTATTTGTGAAAAGAAAATTTACATGCATTCTAAAACATTAGGGTAGTCTTCAAAATGGACAAGATATAGCAGTGAAGAGGATGTCAAAGGATTCTGGACAAGGTGAAACTGAATTCAAGAATGAAGTCATGCTTGTTGCAAAGCTGCAACACCGTAATTTGGTTAGGTTCCTTGGTTTTAGCTTAGAAGGAATCGAAAGGCTTCTCATCTATGAGTTCATGCCAAACGCAAGCCTTGATCATTTTATATTTGGTAATGTCTTTTCAACATGAGAACCAATTGCACACCACTAAAATCCACTATATATAACATAACCACACATTTGATGTTTGAAACTTCCATTATTGAGTATATTTTGTATTCATTATCAGATAGCAATATTCTTAATTAGTTATATTTTGTCATGTTTGTTCCAGATCCAACTAAATGTGCATTGGTTGATTGGAATAGACGCAACAATATTATTAAGGGTGTTGCTCGTGGCCTTCTTTACCTTCATGAAGACTCACGTTTGAGGATAATCCATCGTGATTTGAAAGCTAGCAATGTTTTGTTAGATGAAGAAATGAACCCAAAAATTGCCGATTTTGGAATGGCCAGGTTGTTTAACCTCCACGAAACTCATGGACGTACAAATCGAATTGTTGGAACTTAGTAAGTACACCACATTTTAATAAACGCCATGAATTCTTTATGCCTTTTGCAATTAAGCAAACATTCATTTTCCCTAACTCTCTATCTTAATACCACACTATAGTGGTTATATGCCTCCAGAGTATGTCATACATGGCCAATTTTCAGTGAAGTCGGATGTTTTTAGCTTTGGAGTATTAGTGCTTGAAATAATAGCGGGCCAAAAGAATCAATATTTTAAGATTAAAGGCAAATCAGAATTCCTTCTTAGCTATGTAAGTACCTACTACTGTTTTGACTAACAATATGCATTAGATTGTTAACAATTTGACTACTCTTTTTAAAGGCATGGAAAAGTTGGCGATATGAAACTGCATCGGATATGATAGATCCCGCACTGATGATCGAATCTAGTTCATTACAAGAAATAATTAGAACCATCCACATAGGTTTACTATGCGTTCAAAATAATGTTGTTGAGAGGCCAACCATGGCCTCAGTTGTTCTCATGCTTAATAGCTCGTCTTTTACTCTTCAAATACCATCTGAGCCAGCGTTTTTTATGCAAAGTTCTACACCACAAACAACAAGTGGATCAGAAAATCACAATCAAAGATCTTCTCACTCTTCAGGAAAAGATGCTTCAATATCTGATATTGTTGCACGATAGTCTTATTGACATAATCAATCTAATAAGGATCCATCCTTTATCAAGTATTATTTGTTGAAATAGAAATCTAATACACGTATACATATTCTTTTTATACCTATCTGATAATGTATGATAATGTTATACAAGTAGAGGGTCGTTCATATCATAACCAGTTTAAAGTTGAGAATTGCAAAAACTGTATAAACATTGTACCTATTGTTTTATATGTAATACATAACTTTTTATGTAGTAACTTATCCATTCCTTAATGCTCTAAAGTTATACTTGGTGGATGAGACATACAATTGCATTATGTGATTTCTAGGCTCGATTTAAGAGACTAGCGTTTACTTTGATCAATAATAATTTGTTTTCACTTTGGACTGATAATCATTCATATGAAAGATTGCAATCAATCTTGTCAATAGAAAAACGCATAACAAGATTTTTCCTAATCTATTCATAGAACATATTACAAGGAAATGCTTAAAAAGGTAATTAAAAAAAATCTATATAGCTTTACTATTTTAATACAATCATGATCTATTCTCAAAAGTCCGTTATCCTTTATCGACACCAGCGGTGGAAACTTGAGTTGTTTAACAAGCTTCAAGTTACCTAAGTGGAAACAATACATAGCCTACAAGTAATGATAAACTCCCACCTTAGCAAAAAATACACCAAGTACACTAACTATCACACACAACATTGGAGTCTAGACGTACGACCCGCCGGTTAGTACTTGGTTATTTTTATTTAAGCAACAAAGCATTTTTAGTGGTTACATTTTACACATTGACATATAACTTTTATATTTTGTTTCTTAAATTTTAGTGTGTCCATGTTCAATTGCGAACCGCATAATCTAGAAATGCCGCAAATTCATCCATATAAGGTTTCTGGCTTCTATCGATTAACATCCAAGACATATGCATCTTTCTTAAAGACTTATCTATCTTAATGGTCCTATATTCCTCTATTCTAGGTGATAATTGAAATGAATAACTCAAAAAACGAAAATTGAACTAAAGGTTAACAAGGTTTGGTCGGAATGAGTAGTTGGTCCTTTTATAGCCCAAGAAAGATAATTTTGGGCTTGGGTTTGAACTAAAAAGGTTTGATTTAGATGAGCATCCCAAAGAGTTCTTGTCCATTTGGCCCAAAGAAGAAACTTGATCCAACAATTGAGTACCCAATTTGAATTTGTCATTTTCACACAGCCACTTTAAAACTTGGATTTTGACAATTAATAGATCCATCATTTGTGTGACCCCCAGTCAGCAAATTGTGGGTTTTTGTTTTATGGATGTAATGATGTTTTAGCTCTGCACACACACACACACACACACACACACACATATATATATATATATATCACACACAAACAATATATAATAATAATAATAATAATACAAACAAAACACAAACCAACGGCAAATTCTAGTTGCCCCTCATCGCCCTTGCCACCCCAGATTTTCCACCCACTACATGTAGCCTTACGAAAGTATCCACTAACTAGAAGAAGCATGCATTTGTAGAATTGGTTCCACTAACACGAAGAACCAAAATAAAAGTCGTTCCACCAATTAAGTCAAGCGTAACCGTCTCTATTTGTCACCATCAAGAAAGAAGCATGTATTAAACGCACCATCAAAACCAACCATTGAGTATCCTTCGTTAAAGCCGCCACAATATGAGTTTCTACATCTAGCATTCATGACCTTTAATTCATACACATATGTGTCTACTCTTTCTATGTCAAATCAAATCATGGATGGAGTTTTTCTTCTGCGTATGATTCTCAATTTGATTCCGTTCATATGGAAACTAATATTAATTAAATGTATATATGTAAACGCGAATCAATATTATGAACCGCCATATGTGTAACAAAGTCGAAACGAAAACGTTGGCCGGTGTAATGTAACACAAATCTATTTGTTTGTTAAAAAAACTTAGAAATGTAGTTCATTACAAAAAAAATATTTGCATACATGAAAACTTTTAAGAAGCCAGGGATTAGGAATTTGTGACGGATATTCTGTACCTGATCGGTGTATGCTTTCCTAAGCTTTTTAGCTGTTATTGATTACAAATAAATGTGACGGCCCCTGAGCCGTCACCAATATATAAAAAAATGGTGTCAATTTGCACCTCGCATACCGCTCTTGCTTTCACATTCTTCTTTATCAAGTCTATGTGATGGGTCATCTAATGTTTGTTAATTAATGGTTTTGAAGGGAGTTTATAATGTTCGATACTTCATGTGTGCTAATGCGCATGGAAGTTGAAAATTTGTTGGTGTTGGGTTGTACGAAAACAAAACTTGATTCCCCACATGTGGTAATGAATCATTGAGAGTATAAGATCTTTTATTCTTTGAACTAACGTTACCAACTTAAGTGTTTAGACTGAGTGTTGTGGAGAAGGAGATGGTGCCCCTAGCTCCCCCTCCGGTGTTACCCTGGTGGCGAGCAAAGCAGAATTGGCCTTGGCACCAAAGAGAATTGGCTAAGTTGGAGGATGGATGGCGCCCGCCATTCCATCCACAACATGTAGTCAATCTTAACGGTTGTGGGTTATTATGAACGATAGTATAGAATTGATGATAACATGACTTTACTGGTAAAAGGCAGCCGGTTAGTGCGTTTCTATAAGATCTACAAATGTAATGTGGTAGAAATTTGTATTTTGTTTCGTTTGATATGGAAATGTAATATGATAGTGTTTGAATTTTTTATAATTACTAAAATCCTTTTATATTTCATAGAAATATCCAAACGATTTACAATGAAGTGGCAGGTAAGCGGGCAACAGGCTGCGCCGCAACCCCCTTTTGGATAGCAAACCCAATCCGACTAAAAACAAAGTTTTGATTCTTATGGGCTGATACGTTACTATACACAACTTTCTGAACCCTATTCAAAAGGTCCACGGCATCCGGAGCTAAGAAACCAAAAGTGTCAAAGACGAAGGGGATAAACACGTGTTGATTCTCCAAACAAGCTCTCTCGTGTTTAGCAACCTTGCCGATGCCGCCTTCAATGCTGCCTGGCCTGCTACAAATCCAGTGTCCCTAATCCCAACAAGAGGGGACACTCCTGTGAGGTCGACACAAGCGTGTTTTCCCACTACCCACCCAAAAACAAGTATATCGGCCGGTCGTAATGTAGATCTTCCTTCTTGAGGATCCGTAAGAAAATTTACGGGGGCTTCCTTTTTAGCCGAAATTCCGGCTCGTTTAAGAACATCGCATAGAACATCCCTCACCAAATCATGCCTGTACTTAAACCCAGGCAACTCTTTGCAGTGAACCGCATGCTCGCCAAAAGAATCCAAACAAACCTTACGGCAAACCGGGCACGGTTCATCTACCGGAAACAAAGGGATCATTAACCGATACTTCAGGATGGCCCGGTACTCCAAAGCCGACATATGTTGGCCCAATCCTTCAATAGGGAGAACACTTAAGAAATCTTGAGCCCGAGGAGCCCGAAGACACTCAAACACCGCTTTCTGACGAGGGGATAAATCAAACTTTATTTCCAAACTCTTGATAAATCAAACTTCATTTCCACTAAAATGTTATGACCCAAATCAATTTATTAAAATTAAGGCCCGTTAATTTATTAAAATAAATTACTAGCATATGAACATCCCGTCATGGTCAATTAGTATAATTATTATCATACAAAAGTCATTTTGGCTAGATGCAGGCTTTGGCAACTCATTAACACGTGATTACGAGCTACTAATGAACACTACTAATCATAACACCTAAATAACTTATGTGAGGTTATTATTATTCATTAAATTGTGCCATATATATAGCGTGTCTATATATGTTTGCAAGAAAGATGTGTATATAAATGGATGTAAATACGTCTCGCTTATAAAATAGACGCATCTATACATACATGTCATGCCCTCATGTTTTTCTACGTTTTGTTAGAGCATAAACGCTTTGCAGAAGAGCTCCGATATATATGTCTATATATAAATGCTTACAAGATTTTTTCCCTAGTAATTAAGAATCTTTCTCCCACACAATATACAATTAAAAAGCCATGGGAATACTCACAAAAAAATTACCTCTATTATTCTGCCTTATTTTCATGTACCTAATTAATTTTCTCATCAAAGCCCAACCAGCATACCCTTTTCATATATGTCAAAACAGCAGTACTTATACACCCCATAGCAACTACAGTAGAAATCTTGACGCGGCTTTGTCTTCACTCCCGGACACCAACTCAGGCTCCGGTTATTTTAACTCTTCAGCGGGTCAAGGACCTGCTACAGCCAATGCGATCTGCCTTTGCCGTGGCGATGTGGAGCCAAACATGTGTCAAAGTTGTTTAAGAGACTCTATTTATCGGTTAAGACAGACTTGTCCAAACCAAATAGAAGCTGTAATATATTATGAATTTTGTTTATTGAAGTACTCTAATGCCACTATACTGGGATATAATGATATGAAAAGAGAGCTTTACAAATTGAAGAACGATAATACCTTCGATGATACGAAGCAGTTTAACGGCTTTCTCCAACCGTTTATGAACAAGTTGAGAGGCGAAGCGGCTGCTGGGAATTCATTTCTGAAGTTTGCTATGGGTAACACTAGTGGGCCTGATCCTTACACACTTTATGGCCTTACGCAGTGTATTCCGAGCCTAACAGAGGCGCAGTGCAACGATTGTTTGGAATACGCAATGAATCAATCATCATCGTGTTGTGACGGGAGTGCTGGTGTAATTGTTCTTATGGCACGTTGTAATATTAGGTATGAGATTTATGAATTTACCACCAACCCAGCAAGTCTCATGTGGCCACCATCACGAGCTCCATCACCGGTTCTTCAGCCGACTCATAGTGGCGGAAACAGAAAAACTTTTCTTGAGAGTTTTATCGTCGGATGTCTAATGTTATATATTACATTTTTCATTTTGAATAAGGTCGGGTCAGGTTGCATGAGAAAATTTACTGGGGTTGGTGTCAAAATTTATAGCGGTTGGCAGTGGTGCAATCGTTAAATTTAAGACCCGAGGGTCAAAATAAAATATAGAAAGTTTATGTCGAAAGTTTATGTCGTATATTATCATGTTACAATTACTTTTGTTAACCAATTGATGTAGTATACATACAAGAATGATCAAAGAACTTTACTTTTTCGAATTAAAACTAATAAATAGATTTAAAAAATAATAATATGTATTTTGATTTATAATCAATTCAGTGGACAAATTAAAGTAAATAAAAACAGAACTTTTCACTTTAAAAACCAACTAGGAAAAATTATCACTTCCTTTCAAATTTTCTAGTACATTCGTAAAGGGTGCAGCTAAACGTACCCCCTCTGTATCATTTTTATTGAATGTACACCTTCCTGAACTTGTTAGAACAACTACTATTAGCTCTTAATATTATTTATATACATATAAGTCCCTACAACGTTTATTTCACTTAATAGGCTCCACTACATATATTGAATTAAAAACTATTAAGCTATTATTAATTTATTTTTTTAGTATTAATATTGTAAATATTTATAATATCTTCTTTTAGATTTTAATAGTATCAATATATATGTATACATATATGTTATATTATAAATATAATAATGCATCTTAATAATAAATGTTATTATTATGATTAACGACAATAAACACAAAAAGTGAGGAAAAAAAAGTTTTACAATTTATAATTTAATATTTTAAATAGATCCATAAAATACAAAACAATGTTACATGGAGTAATATGTAAAATAAAATTCTTAAAAGTAAATGAAAGTTTAGAGGATATAAATAAAATTAAATACAATAAAAGAACTTTATAGTTTTTAATTTAATATTTTTAATGATACCATAAAATGCAATAAAAATGTTTCATGTGAGTAATATACCAAATAAAATTCTTAAGAGAAATGAAAGTTCAGGGGAAAATGTATGACAAGTAGAGGAGTGAGGTACGTTTAGCTTAATCCATTCGTAAAAGTCAGAAACTTTGTATATTGAATTGTGTATGTTTTATTACTAACTAATAATAGAGTGGATGTTAGGGTGTATGTGTTTAACTAGATAATTTATAACCCGCAGTTTACATTAGCTAGGTTTGTGTTAATGGCATACAAGCATGTAAAGAATTGAACACAAATGAAAAAAATTTGTATTTAACCAAAATATAAAACACTCAAAATGTGAAATAAATTACTCGAGGCTTAATCTTCACTATAGCTGCAACATAGGTTACCACGCCAAATAGCAGACATCATCATTGGCTTGGCTAGACTGAATATTTAAGTAACAAATGAAGAACAACATGAAGAACCAGCCACCATTGCCACCATAGACAACCGGATATGGCCAGTATTGAAACAAATGTACCCACGACTACCGCTACCACCTCACCACCAAACCTAGGGTTTCTAAACAGAACCCGACAACATGGTCGTCTCCCAACATTGTCGCACCACCTCGAAAGTTGCAAACACCACCCGACCACAACACCACCGGCTACCGTACCACCACCGTCACCACACCACATAGGGCTTCAAAATCCACCATTTCCGACCATGTCCCCACTAAAAGGCCATTGAACCACCGCCACATCAGCGTGTAACCCTAAATCAATATTAAAACAACTAACTTTTGATCACGATGTTGGTTGAAAGACAATGGTACCTAAAGTTGAAGTTGTCGGTGACAGAGAGGGAAGCCGCTGGTGATAGGGGCGGACCCGCGTTAAAGGGACAAAAATATTTTTTTAAAATTTTATAGAAACAGTCTGATTTTTTTAACGACCTCATTAGAATAAAAAGATGGAACTGATTGTATCAAATTTGAGCTTGGTTTAGTGGTAAATTACCTTGCCTTCCAACAAACAGGTCACAAGTTCAAGTCTTAAAAAGCCTATTTTCGTGAAGCCCATTCCCGTTATAGAAAGATCCTGGGTCGCCACTAACCGATGATGGGATAGGAGACGATGGCGAAAAATGGTATCAACAAATAAAGAGGACAAAAAAGTGGACCAATAGAAACAACTTTTATAGCACAAAGTACTACAAAAGAAAGCCCAAAACAAATGAACGTTGACAATGCAAGAGCATTCACATGACGTACCAATTTTTATACCAATACCTATAGTTTATAGGAAATCATCAAAAAAATTGTATTTTCTTTTCTTCATCAGAAACCCCACTTTTATTTCTCATCTCTCAAAGTTTATGGGAGCTTGCATCAAACCTTCAAATTTAGGTTTTCACTGTTCAACGTATATAATTGTTTATTAATTATTTTTATGAATGGTTGTGAGTGAAAGAAAAAAATGTATAAAAGTAGAATAAATAAATAAATAAAATTTAATTGAAAGGGGATAGATATATAGAGAATGAGATGTGAAATTTTTTTAAAAAATGTTTGAAACTTATAAATAAATGTGTGTTTTAGTTAAATGATAAATATTATGATAGGAAATTAAAGCTATTGTGAATGTTATAATATGACGGTAGTTATATTATTGTATTATTAGTATATTATCATTCGATTGTTACATTATTGAGTGATAAAATCCACTTACCGCAATTAGAGTTTATATTATTAACTAATACAATATTACAGGTACATAATAAGATAAAACAGGAAACCTAATTAGGGTTAGGCCCTTGATTAATTTATGAAATTAAGAAGAAAAACCAAACTGAACCCGCTAGAATTAAGACTGACCACCCTATCTTGCGCCTCCACCCTAAACCGGCCAAAACCTAGACCGGGTAAAGCCTACATATCCCGACAACTTTTGCAATCAAATGAAAAGAGACATTAAAGGTATATGTAAAATTGTATTTGATAAGCCTAAATGAAAACAGTACATAGCATGATATATAGGCTATAGAAAACTAAGAAACTTAATTTATCAAAATTACTATGCCCTCAACTAATGTTATCTCTAACATGATATAATAGGAAAACCCTATTTAGCAATTAAATTCACCGAAGATGACCATTGATGTAATCATTACGGAGTATTATACAGTGATGTTGCTTAAAAGTACTTACTAAGAGCGAAAACATTTAAAAAATATATTGTATTAAGAAAACAATTGGCGGTCCTGGTTCATTATGAAAGTCTCCACTAACTAGAAGAACTATTGTAGAAGTGGTTCCACACTTCCACTAACAGGAAGAACCACAATATATGTCGTTCCACTAATTTAGCAATTAAATTCAACATAGATGACTATTGTCGCCATCAAGATAGAATTGAAGCATGAATTTAACCAACCATTGAATATCCTTCATCAAAGCCACCACAAGATAAGTTTCCACATTTCACATTCATGGACCTTTAATCTAATCGAATCATGGATGGAATTTTCCTCATCCATTACTTTCCTATATATGCATTTCAATCGTTGTTGATTACAAATAAATGTGACGACTCCATGCCGTCACCAATACTCTTGCTTTCACCTTCTTCTTTATCGAGTTTATGTGATGACGGTGTTTGTCATATCACCTAACCTTTGGTGGAATTAATTGTTTTAGAAGGAAAAAAATGTTATTGAATACTTCATGCGTGTGTGTTTGGAGCTTGTTTGTTGGTATTGATTGTAACGAAACAAAGATCGATTCCCCACACGTGATAGTATAAGATCCTTAATTAGAACTGATGTTACAAAACCTAAGTATTTAGTGCTCATGGGTTGTTACCACTGATAGTATAGCTTTGTTGTTAGCATGACTTTACGGGTTAAAGACATACAACTAATGGGTCAGGTAGTGTGGAAACGGTGGAGATTTCCTTATTACCTATGGTTAGTAGTTGCTACCTAAAACAACTAACTATACATATATTACTAAAAAATTAAATGACTTGTTATGACATAATTAATGTTGTTATAGTCTAAAATATATCATTAGTACAAGAAAAGGCCCTTTAAGGTCAATTACTAGAATGATCAGAAGTCATTAACAATTTTTTTTATTTCATAAGTAGACTGCCAACATCTTAAGTCTTTGTTTTCTTCTCTTCCCTAATAAAGATCTTTTCCCACACAAGATATAGATATATATAGTTAGAAAAACATGGGAATACTCGTAGGAAAAATGCTTCTATTATTTTTCTTTATCTACATATCCCTGAATAATTTCCTCATCAAAGCCCAACCAGCATACCCTTTCCATATCTGCCAAAACAGTAGTACTTATACCCCGCATAGCAACTACAGTAGAAATCTTGATGCAGCTTTGTCTTCACTCCCGGACACCAACTCAGGCTCCGGTTATTTTAACTCTTCCGTGGGTCAAGGACCCGATACAGCCAACGCGATCTGCCTTTGTCATGGCGACGTGGAGGATAACATGTGTCTTAGTTGTTTAAGAGACTCTATTTATCGGTTAAGACAGACTTGTCCTAACCAAACAGAAGCTGTTATATATTACGAATTTTGTTTATTGAAGTACTCTAATGCTACTATACTAGGCAACACCGATATGAAAAGAGATCTTCACGTATTGATGAACGATAATATCTTCGATGATACAAAGCAGTTTAACGGCTTTCTCCAACCGTTTATGAACAAGTTGAGAGGCGAAGCGGCTGCTGGGAGTTCATTTCTGAAGTTTGCTATGGAAAACACAAGTGGGCCTGATCCTTACACACTTTACGGGCTTATGCAGTGTATTCCGAGCTTAACAGAGGCGCAGTGCAACGATTGTTTGGAATACGCAATGAATCAATTATCATCGTGTTGTGATGGTAGAGCTGGTGCAATAATTCTTATGGCACGTTGTAATATTCGGTATGAGATCTATGAATATTACATAAATCCAGCAACTCTCCAGTCGCCACCATCTCCACCATTATCTTCACCAGCAGGTACGTATGTTTCAGCCTGCACGCTTCTTTAAATCAAACTCATTGGGGGTTGTGCAAAAGTAGATTATGTTATGAACTGGTAGAAATATATGTTCTTTAATATTCAACCTTTAATTTCTTTATTCATAGACAATAAAAGTACTTGTGCAATAGTTTAAAACAGTTGTGATGATTAGCCAGGCCCGTAAGGTTGTAAACTTGTAATAAAAATCTAATCTAACTTCTAACTATACTATTAAACCATGATCATTTTTTCACATGGCATCATTTTAGAGCTTCACATGACACGTAGATGACATGTTATCAGTTTCCTATTTTATTATCTCCTCTTCTAAACATATGGGACGCGAACCCGTTTAGTTATATTATAACCCATGAACCGGTTTTCAAACTAGAACAATGACCCGGTTTCTCCTCAAAAACACTCATCTTCATATGGTGGTAATGCTTTGTAAAATTTTGAAAAATAAATTATTGTGTGCATAAGTCTTGAATCCAAGGCCTCATGTTTCAAATTCATAATGCTTACCAACTCCACTAAGGTGGTAATTGTGATAGACTTCTTGACTTATAAATGATATTTTGTTAATTCACTTATAACTAATACTAGCAAATCATTAAAAATTAAAGTCCATATTATTTTTAGTTAATAGTAAATGGCAAATAAAATATTTAGAGATTTATGAATTGTAAATTTTGTTATAATTATTTATATCTTATGAATCCATAAGATATGTTATTATATATATTACTAAATTCAACTTTTTTTTATTATATTTATTTCACTATCCATGTATCACACGAGCTCTATTCTAGCAGACATAAAAGTAAATTTACAAATTATATTTGTAGCTAAAAACTGGCTGCTTGGTTCATTCAGATCTAAATAAGTCAGATCCGAATGAGCCTTTGTCACATTCAGCAACAACGATGAGTCTGAATGATTCAGGCTTAATTTAACCATTCAGATGTTTTTCTGTTTGAAACCAAACAGTCTAAAGTCTGAATGAATCAGATGTTTACATCTGAATGGTTTCATTCAGATATAAACAAACAGCGCCGACTCTTTTCCAAACTAGTATCGGTGGAAAAAGTATTTACTTTTTAATTTTTCTATTAGAATGATCATCTATTTTATGACACCGATACCATATCGGCAATTGGTATACTTCACGACACTGATAAAATAACTACTTTTAACGTAACTCGATTTTTCACTACAGTGGTACTTTACATGAATATTCGAATTATAATTTTTTTATTTTCATAAGAATACTATATTTGTTTGTGTTAATGTTTTATTTGATTGTTTATATTTCTTATAACTAGGGTTATTTAAATTAACCAAAATTTGAATTAAGTTTCAAAACTTATGAGATGGACTAATTACCGGAAAACGTACTCGATAAACACCCTCCTTTTGAGCAGTATATTGACAATACAGTATGCTTAAATACAAAGAGATATCTCTAATAATTAAGGAGATAATCTATTCTACATATACAATACAAACATATATTTTACAAGTTTATCTATTACCCCCTTTCAAAGGAATAGGTGGCGGTACAACTCGAAGTAACGTGCAGAAGCGCTCAAATAATAGTCTCGGAACTCTCTTGCTGAATATGCCAGCCAGTTGGAGCTTGGTTGGAACAAATAGGGTGGCATAGACGACCGCAAGATACCAACTCATGAACAAAATGATAATCGAACTCAATATGCTAAGTCCAATTATGTGCAATAGGATTCAGGCTAAGAATCAAGACGTTTCAATTATCCAAAGTAACGTAGGTCAGTCTAGAGGGAGTACATGTAATTCACGGAAAAGATGTGTTAGCCAAATGATCTCAACAATGGTGTTGGCCATAGCCCAGTATTCAGATTCACAACTTGGCTTGAGATAGTTGGTTACTTTTTCGCACTCAACGAGACTAGATTTCCTCCCAATAAATAGAGTAGCCATAGGTGGAACGTCTCACCTCAATGCATCTAGCCCAACTTGCATCTGAATATCCCACTGATCTAGATTTCAAAGGTTTGTTAAATTTAAGACCATAAAATGGTACCTTTGACATAACAAAGGATTTGTTTGAAAAATAGAAAGATGGTAGTAGCAGGATCCTGAAGAAACTGCCTAGCTTTGTTGATAGCATATGAGATGTCCGGTCAAGTGATCGTAAGATACTGAAGTTCACATACCAACGATCTATATAAAGTAGGATCATGAAAAGTAGTACCTTGTTAGATTAAACCCTCATTAGTAACGAGAGGTGTGGCAACGGTTTTGCGTCATCAAAAGGATCGGCATAGCCAAAAGATCACGAAAGAGACCGATATAAGTTAGACGTACCAATTCTTTAATAGCAAATTCCTTTTGTAAATGAGACATAAAGTGTTGAAGCAAAGACTCGTTGTTACCGCTGAGAACCACATTATCTACATGCATGAAGGTCCAGATTGAGGTTTCGGCCCGGCTACATTGAAATCCAAGGTGAGTAAGGGAAATACTTAGACCTTGAAACCAAGCTCCAAGGGCTTGTTTAAGGCCATATAACGCCTTTTTAAGTCGACACACGTGATTCGGGTCATTCGTGTCAACGAAACACGGTGGTTGTTCCAAGTAAATTTCAATCGTGAATTGTTACAAGAGCAAGAAAAACTCCAATTGTTGAAGCTATATATAACAACCTAACTAAATGTAAAGAATAGTCCAACTGGAGAATATGAGTGAAGTCGTGTGCTACGAAACGAGCTTTGTAGTGATCAGTGCCCATCCGAGTGGTGTTTGGTGTGGTAACCCACTTAAAGCCAACAACGTTTGAGTGGTTTGGACTAGGAACAATGTCCTAAATATGATATTTTTTTCTCACAATCTTATTTGAGTTCCTTAGTCTTTAAGTTCATTTTATTTTTCCAAACAAAATTCTTTATTTACTTTCATTCCTATTTTCTCAGGCAAAAAAAATAGCTCAAGTCGGATTATAGTCTATGTCGTTATTCCAATTGTTAGTGCCATAGCCATTTTTTCCATCTGCATTTTCTTGGTACTCAGGAGGAGGAAAAATCTTGCCAAAAAAGGTGAGATTATGTTTTTATCGAATTATCGAGTACGTTAAGTTTTGTTTTGTGTGAGTTTTTTTTTCCTCGTATACTCTTCTGTAACAAAATAGCAAGTTGATTAAAATCAAGCCTACCTACTCTAGATGTTGATCAAAGCCTCTTCAAATTCTTTAGTGTATTTTTCAATCAGTGCATCTTATATTGACAAAGGAATATTTCTGTTTTGCATATACCCACCTTCTAATGTTCATTTATTTCTTTAAGATGATAATTCTATGGGCATAAACACCATTGAATCATTGCAATACGACTTTGAAATCGTAAAAGCAGCTACCGATGACTTTTCGGAGAGCAATAAGCTTGGAGAAGGTGGATTTGGGCCAGTGTACAAGGTAGTAAATAAAATAAATTTGTGTTTTTAGACCAAAATTACATGCGCAATAAAGACCTTAAATATACTTGAAACTTGGAACACTAGGGTAATCTTCAAAACGGACAACAAGTAGCAGTAAAGAGGCTTTCAAAGGATTCTGGACAAGGTGAAATCGAATTCAAAAATGAGGTCATGCTTGTAGCAAAGCTACAACATCGTAATTTGGTTAGGTTCCTTGGTTTTAGCCTAGAAGGAATTGAAAGACTTCTCATATACGAGTTCATGCCAAATGCAAGCCTTGATCATTTTGTATTTGGTAACGTCTTTTCATAAAATCCATATGTAACACTGTCACGCATGTTATACGTACTTTTAAGCTACTATTATTTACTACCACTTTGTATTTACTACTTATAGAAAAAAAAAGGATTATAAACATTTTGTGATGTTAATCGTAGACTCGACTAAGGGTGAATCGCTCAATTGGGATGGATGTAGCAATATTATAAGAGGGATTGCTCGTGGCCTTTTATACCTTCATGAAGACTCATGTTTGAGGATAATTCACCGTGATTTGAAAGCTAGTAATGTTTTACTAGATGAAGAAATGAACCCAAAAATTGCAGATTTTGGATGGCAAGGTTATTCAACCTCCAAGAAACTCATGGCCGCACAGATCGGATTGTTGGGACTTAGTAAGTGCATTGCCTCTGTGTAACACGCTTTGTATCTTGAACAAAGCTTTTCAAACATTCTTTATTCTCTAACTCTTTCTTAATACCACTCTATAGTGGTTATATGCCTCCAGAATATATCATGCATGGCCAATTTTCAGTAAAATCCGATGTTTTTAGCTTTGGAGTATTAGTACTAGAAATCATAACAGGTCAAAGGAAACAATACTTTAAGATCGAGGAGAGAACCGAATTCCTTCTTAGCTACGTAAGTACTTAGTGAATAACAATATACATGAAAGTTTCATCCTAATGCTAATTATTTGACAACTCGATATTCTATAGGCATGGAAAAGTTGGAGATATGAAAATTTGTCAGACATGATAGATACGACTTTAATGGTGGAATCTAGTTCATTACAAGAAATTATGAGAACCATCCACATTGGTTTACTTTGTGTTCAAAATGATGCGGCTGAGAGGCCAACCATGGCTTCCATTGTTCTTATGCTTAATAGTGCATCTCTTACACTCCAATTACCATCAGAGCCGGCCTTTTTCATGCACAGTTCTTCTGCAACAACAAGTTGCTCAGAAATCCAAAATCAAAGATCTTATCACTCTTCGGGAAAAGATGCTTCAATATCCGATATTGTTGCACGATAGTCTTATCCATGTATTCAATATTGTCACGGTGAACGGTATCAAGTGTTATTCAGCATGTTGAGTTAGAACCTTAAATATGTAATACAAATACATATTCTTATTAATACACATTATAAGCTAGCTAGTGTAAAGTAACAAGTACTAGAACATAATATAACTGTCATAGTTCTAACTCTATCGCCAATTATTAAATGTATAACATCAAGATTACATGTAAGTTCGCATTAGTGTTCCGGCTGTTCCAGCTCGAAGGCAATTATGCAGTTTCAATATGACTACGATCAATAGCCCAACTAAGTTATAAGCAAGCATTACTCCCAATGCTTATAACTTCACACATTTTAAAGTTTTTGTTGGATGTAATTTCAGACTCCAAGTCACAAATCGGTGAACTTGAGGGATCAATATTGACAAGTCGGTCATAGTATGTTATATTTCCTAATTACAATATGTTTTCTAATTGTATTGTAATTATAATTATAATTGGTAATGTCTTTGCTAGAAAGTTAGGTTAGTCTATATAAACCGAGTTATGGTTAGACATTATAGGATATGTGAGATGCAACTGATTTAAGGTTCATCTAGCAATGTAACCAAGTAAGGATTCATCTAGATGCAACCGAGTTATGATTCATCAAGAGTCAAACCAAGTTAGGGTTTGAGATATTGTAATCAGTTTTTCGAATTATATTTTCTTATTAATATAAACTAGAGTTATTCATTTAGTTCATGTTTTATTATCGATAGGGACTTGAGTTTTAACCACCCTCAGTTAAAAGAAAATTAGAAGGATAAATAAATTTGACTACATGTAAATTGCATCTCGATGCTAGTAAATTTGACTACTCAATCAGCTCTTACAGGCATGGAAAAGTTGGAAATATGAAACTGTAATAGTAGAAATGATAGACCTTGAATTGATGGAGGAATCCACTCCTTTACAATAAATCTTTAGGATCATCCACGTTGGTTTATTATGCGTCCAAAATAATGTTGCTGAGAAGCCAATATGCTTAGTATCTAGTCTGTTACTCTTCAAATTCCATCTTTTATGCGTACGTAGTTCTTCAACAGCAGCAACAACAACAACAACAACAAGTGGTTACGGTAACTACAACCAAATATCTTCTCACTCTTTAGGAAACGATGCTTCAGTTTCCACGATTGATGTATAATTATGGTGATGATAAGAAACCTTGATATATACACATATATGTGTGCGTGCGTGCGGCCGTGCGTGTATGATAACTTTTATTAAATATGTTTTATATGACAATATTTATTTGGATAAATAAACGCAAGACAAGTGTTTGATATGTATGTCTTTGATTGGCAAAGAAAGTATAGATGTAAAAAAACGTACATCTAAAATGCTTTATAACTTGAAAACTACTAAAATCTTTAAAAAACAAATATAATAAAGTCTTAAAAACAAGTCAACAACTTCAACAAATTGCATAACAATGTGATGATTGCTCTTCTTATGTGAATCTGGGCCTAATGTATACACGCAAGTTGAGAAAGAGAAGGTAGAGACGAACAAGAAAAAATGGACTATCAAACATTCAAACCCCTAGCTTCGACTCTTTGTTATGTACTTAGATATTTCTACTCGGAACTGTTATTTGATCAAACTCCAAAAACCGAATATGAACCTTAAAAATTTCTACAGTCATGAACCTTTTCAAGAAACACATATCAATTAGCGTAAAACAGATGTCAATGCAATATGCAAATCTTAGTATAAATCCTCTCATGCAATTCCAAGTACATTCAGACTTAATTATTTCAAACAAGAAACACAATAGTTATTAGATATAACCGCTATAAATATTGTTTTAGTCATCTAATATTTTGAACTGAAGCAAACTGATGCTTTCTAATTGACACCAACGACCCGCTCATTTTGCAGGCTTAGCAAAGACCTTAAAATAAGGCACAGGATATTTAAACCGAATAATCACTAATATTAATAAAGAAAAAGCTCCTCCCCAAATAAGAAAATCTCTGCATCCGCATACCTTAGACAGCTTGCTCCTGCTTCCTGGAGAATCTGGATATATATTAACAAGTGAAGTAAATTAGAATGTGCGTGTCTATAAAACGAGTTGATAAGAAAAAGTACCTTCTTCCTTTACGAAGCAAACTTCTCTTTCTTCACGGGGTAATGCCTCTAGCGATGACTTCAAGTCACTAAAGTGTATTCGGGCTCCAGAAGGCAAGACAATACGAATTTTCGTATGGCCTTGATCTTCTTGTTGAAGTAGCTTCTCGTGTGTAAACTGGAGAAAAAACATCATTAATGGAAGTGAAATAACGGATCATCATCGTTAGAATAAGTCCAATATTAAGGAAAATGTATAATACATCTATCAGTTACCTTGGCAACATCTCCAAAGTCACTGGAAGGAGTGATCGACCTTAAAGTTAGAGATCGAGGACGGCAACACCAAAGTAGAGCATCCACAATAGCCGCATGATCTTCATGGGTTTATAAATCTAGCACGACATCGTTGACTTTATTAGGTGACCTCTCGGTCACCTTTAGCTTCTCTAACTTGGTAAATTTCTGCAAGACATTTAGAATGAATATACAACTTTGTGTTGTGCTTCTTTTGTTATATGAATTGATCAAAATAAACAAACCTGAGCGTAAATATACATGCTAATAATTTCGAATCCAGTTGCTTTGTCCATAAACAGCCCCAACTTGTTAAACCAAACTCCATGACCGCTGCGATAAGATTGCATACATGCTTGCAACTCAGGTGAATGCTCTATCACATCCTCGGGATTCCAATCAACAGAAGATCCAATATATAAACCCAAGTTGGGGGTATTAAACTCAATATCGGCCACGAAATGGCTTGAAACTAACACAAATGTCCTCAAGGAATGACTTGAAAACTTGAGGTTGTTGCATTCACAATTAATAAACAATATCAAATTTTCAATAAAGGGGAAGTTGGATAAGAAGTCGTTAAATCCATTCAAGTTTGATAAGGGATTCCCAGCGAAAGTCACTGTTGTTAGTTGTTTGCATGAAGCCAAGTTCATCAGCGGTGCTAGTCTTCCATTAGCATATATAACTGTAATATCATTTAGATTTGGAGCTTCAGTATCTATTGTCTCCACTGGGAAGTCAGAGAGAAAATGGACTCTTTTAAGATTTTGATGTCCATGAACACATAATCTTTTGACACTAGGGCAGAGTGCTATATAAAGTTCTTCTAGAAGAGGGCAACTAGTGGCTAGATGCTTGATAACTTCATCATCTATATGGACGTCTACAAGTGCCAAACAAATCAAAGACTTAAACTAGAAAACATCGGCCGTCAAGGAAGAAGGCAACTCACAGCGAACTATGAGCAACTCTTCTAACATTGAAACGTTTAAGAGTGTGTTAGGCAAACGGTACTTTGGGACATCTGGCAAGATGTCAATAACACAAATACATAACGTCTTCACGCCTTTCTTAAGAACTAACTCAAGGCATTTGTTTACAAAATCTACTTCTGCAGGCTCCTGGAAACTTGTTGCCTCGAAGAAAAACGCGTGGGCAGGGACATTTTGATGGCAAAATCTAGAGGTGGTATACTCAATGTACTTAAAAAAACTTGCTCTTGATATATTTAATTTACTCATCTCAAATGCTAAAACGGGGTAAGAAGCAGTAAGGTCAAACCAGGTCTTAGACAATACACTCATTCGAACAAGCTCTTCAGGAGTACTAATAAAACCGAGTATCTCATGAACAATAGATTCAGGAAGCTGTGAAATCATATCCATCTCTCCAATTTCACCAACTACAAAGTGCTGTATATATTGCCTGCAAAACAGAAATCAAAACTGCCCCCCGGGTTAAAATCAAATACTAAAGCTTTAATCTTGTTAAAATTCAAAATTTCAATTTATTAAGTTGTTAGCTGACGTAAACCAATCTAAATTCAAGCAAACATACGAACAGTTCTTGCAGCGGCAGATGGAATTATTATCAGCAGCAGTTTAGTTGGAACAATGTGAGAAATCCCTGTGAATTTATAGTGTGAAATACTTGTTTTTAGATTTTGATTTCTTGTGACAAAAGTCTGGTGTGATATATTTGTTAAAATTTGATTTCTTGTGACAAAAGTCTAATGTAGTAAGTTATCATTAAACACATATTAATACTCGTTATTGTTAAATACATATAATTCAGTAATTTATTTTTACTCGTTATTGTTATTGCTGTGCTCTACCTTAACTTCCCCAACAAACAATATTCTATTAAATTAATTCAACATTTGAATTATAACTAAGGGTGGTTTGGATAATGATCTTGTGGGGTGGTGGTGAAGAGCAACAATAATAATTAGTTTATTATTTTAAACTTAGCTTGTCGCTTAAGTTTTTGATATTCTGTTTGAATTAGAATTTGAGTCATATTAGAACTTGAATAGGTTTGGGTTTGCGATTATCACTTGTGAAACGTTAATTGTTTAACATATTCTACTATCAATCTTTTTTATTTTTAAATTTTAAATCTTAATCCACATGCTCCCTGATCTATATATCAAGTCAAAAGACTTTTGTGTTTTTTCTGTGTTCATTTTTCTTTTTGTGTTGTATAATTATCATGGGTAAAGTTATTGGTACAAAAAAACGTTCAACGTAGAAAGCGTACCAATACTATTCGAACAGTAAAGAAGAAAACTTGGTTGAGCTAATTACTTGATAGCAGTAACAAACTTAAGATCTCGAAACAATACTATTCGAACGAATAACACCATTTAACACTGAAGTAGAAACAAAAACATAAAGTTGAAGCAACAACAATTAGGGTTATTCATATCGTGTAAAACACAAGCATTCCTGTATACCGTTAGCCAAGAGATAGGGGTAGAGAAAGCGTATTATACGGTACATCATAACATAATAAATACATAGATTCATAGTCGATATGCGCATAATTATTCAAGAGAGACCACAACACAAATTTCCTCTAAACCAAAATGTTCCAAGTCTCGCAACGATTATCTAAATACTAAACCTTACCGACCACGACTTTAACATCAAAGTTAAACATAAACACCAAATAACATTCCACACAAACTAAAAACCATCATAACCACCTTTGCGCCATACGTGTCGCTTAACCGCTCAGATCGGTTGGCCTTTAGGCACCACCTGGTCCTTGAGCCACATGTAGATCGGAACCAGTACATAGTACACTCCAGCCGACGCTCCAATAAGGAACCGCACAAGAAATACAAATGGGTTCACGGGCTTTTCTACATCCTCAACTTTAGGACCAAGCTGCAACAAAATTGCATATATCATAAATACAAGAAATAATGAACTCCACTACATTATTATTGCTAATGAGAGAAGAATAAAAATATTACTTGCAATGGAGAGTCACCAGATGCGGGTTTGACACCTGTAACCGAGCATCCCATTATGAGACCGTGGCGGCGGACCCCACGATACCATTGTGGGCCAATCCTCTTAATCTGCACGTCTTTAAATCCCGCCTTCTCAAACCACTCAATATATTCTTCTTCCTTTGGAAACAACATCCACATGTCTGCAAAAAAACGAGACAACCAAAATGTCGGATAAACGGGACCGATTAAACAAGCCTTCCCGCCTTTCTTTATGACCCGGTATGCTTCTTTGATGCCTCGTTGCGGATCGGGCCAGTACTCAATGCTGCAACAAAAGTTAATGTGCCAAACATTATAACATAGCTTATACTGTTTTGATTATAAATTAATTCCGGGCAGGGTTCATGAACCATTTGTTTATACTGTAAATGAACGAACACGGTCACATTCATTTTCTTAACGAACGAACACGAAGACGAAAACCATGTCCATTTAAATGTCCGACAGTTTTCTCAGTTAAAGTTAAACGAACGAACAAAAACATGCTCCATTCGTGTTCGCTTGATTCGTTTACAAGCCTGATTGATTTCCATTTAAGCTGCATATGCCACCTCTAGTTTAATTTGCTCTTTATTTCCAAATGCATTAAAATCTAAAATAAAATCGCATGTACATTAAATATGGGGATTTTGGATAGACGTTTAATGAGGTTGTAACGCATGCGCACTAGCTTACATATTACCGTGAACTTATTTATGTGGCATCTCATGGTCTACTAAAAGCAAGTAACAAACTCTTTCAAAACTCATGTCAAAACCTATACACAATCTACCTCTCGGGGCATACAATACATACACGTCGCAAAGTACATATACGCTTAGAAACTAAACACGGTACACATAAAGATTATAATTTCAATTTCAACTAACATCAAAACACCGACCGTATTAACCAACTAATCACATAACATCTAATTCTAATTATAACAGTTCAAATGTCCAACAATAACTATATAGAATCAATAACCAATACCTTCCAGCCGACACATATCGATCCGCATAATCCGTTTCAAACGGGAGATACTCCGCATCCCCCTCAACAATCCTGCACTCCTTCAACGCCTCCTTCTCTTTCGCTTTCGCAAGCTGATGCGGCGACTGATCCAGAATCGTGACATTTTTCGCATCAACACGTTCCACAATCCCCAAAGTAGTAAACCCTGTACCCCCACCAACATCCACCACCACCAAACTCCTATCGTTAAGCTCCGCGGGCTCAAGCGCATCGTCTCGCATATCCTCGGTCCAATGCCCCGGGTTTATCACATGATCATACACAATTGATAAAAACCTATAGAACCAAAACGCCTCTTTCTTGTGCTGGATGAACCTAGGCTGTGAAGCTAGTCGTACGGACACGCTGCGTTTGGGTGAAATTAGGGTTTTGGATCGGAAATTGGAATTGGGTAAAGTGAAATTGGTTCTTTGCGAACTGGGTTTGTTGAATCGTAACCCGTTTGAGGCGAATGAGAGATGATTAGCTCCGTATAGCATCGAAGAGGCCATGAATTTGGAATTGATGAAACCCTAATTTGAATTGAGTGAAGTGAATACTCTGGTTTTAGGTGAAGGATGATAGTACACTGAGTTACCTGTTAAAGTGGAATTCATAAATTAAGGAATTAGTTGGGAAAAAATAGTATCTTATAAAACCGATGCGTAGCGACGTACCGACACGAATTTGATTAGTTTTGTTACGTTTGTTATGTAACTAAAACTAGTTTAAAAAAAAGTTTGTGAACGCCCAAAACAGTATAGCAGCATGTACAACTTATTATCAAAGCAACACAAATTCAATTGGTATCAGATAGGTTCGTTACGATATCGGTACTAAAACTAAATATAGTAACTAACGTCCAGAATAGTAGTGGCATTTGTATAACTTATATAAAAATAGCATGATTAAAACAGTAATTTTTCGGTTGGTAAAACCCATATGCAGCAGTGACGAGTCGACACGAATTCAGTTGAAATATGTTAAATTCGTAACAGTGACGAAACTAATTAAAAAACAAATTTCAAACTAACATGTTTAAAAAATTGTAAAATAAGATTAAGAAAACGTTCAACTATTCATTTGCAGCATCGTCCACCGATTATATTTTGTGATATAGTGTAATTTGTTAAGGAAATAAGATTATAAGAGTAGATAACTAGATACCAATTTGAGTTGATTTTGTTTGGGGGGGGAGGGGGGGTGTAATAATATTACTACGGGACAGAAGTGTAGGTGTACAATACACATCAATAACAATTGATAAACTATTGAACATGTGGGATGGTTTCGTTACAATCGAAGAAAAGTTTATTGGGCATTAAAATATTCAAATATGAGCACGTGAGTTGCACACGCATTATCGTCTCTTCGGCACGCCAGACCGAAGCCAGAAGCTTTACGGGTAGCTAGTTTTACGTTTGTAAAGATGGATGTTGCAACATCTCTCCTCAACACGTCCTCTTTGCCTATGTGACTCTTTCTTCCACGTTAATTCATGAATGTTTACTAGTGTTTGTGTTGGAGATGGTCTTATAAATGTTTATTGTAATACTATATTTTCTATAAAAATATTGTACTTATAAAAGTTAGTATTTACATTTGATTTTATTTAATAATTTGATTATGTACAACCAATCTATATTGGTAAATTTGTACTACAAAAGAGTTGGCCTTTCACAACAACCATATGCATTAGGAGTGTTTGGTACCGAACGGTCCAACCATTCTTCATAGGGTTGAATATAGTCCATGAGATAATTTGTGTACATATCTTGACTAGTAGTTTACAAATTTAACCGATTATTTAAATCATATGTGATAGAATTGGGTTGATATAAAATTGAAAAGAAGGGTACGATTATTTTGATTAGCTATATAATTTTGTATTGTTCAATTTGTTTTAAGACTTAAAATTAGAGAAGATTTTAAAGAATTTTAACGTACAAATTGCGTGAGTAACTAGTCTATGCATAAAAGTTGAACTAGCTTACTAAAATCACGTTGAAATTTTACAGCTATTGTAATGTTATTACGCTAGTAGCGTAATTTTTATTTCATGGTTTGTGAAACTTTATACTCGAATAAAAATTTCGTATCAAAACACGATTAACTCGAAATTCAAATTCAATTTTTTATTTATTTATGAATTTGGATCGAGCAAAATTTTGGGTTATATGAGTCCGATTCGAATAATAAACATACACCGATCTTAAGTTTTTTTTAGTTTTTTCACTTTTTGCATTCTCGATGGTCATATGATAAATTTATATACTGATGGGCCTTTACCTTTTGAATTTTGTACAACTTTTTTATGTATGGGCCATCTATACGTACAGGTTTACTCATGGGCCTCTACTCACTAACAAATCTTTGAACGTTTTATTTTATCACATATGTTACTCTCTGGTATAGGTGTACAAAACCGGTTTAAAACCCAAACCGAACCGGTTTGGTCAACGGCTGGTCAAAACCAGTTTGACTCAAACCGGTTCGGTTTATAAACCGCTTTCGAAGCAAGATAGGCCGGCCTGGTCACACCGGTTCGGTCCGGTTTATAAACTGGTTTGACCGGTTTTAAACCGGTTTTCTCAAACCGGTTCGTTTTAAAACCGGTTTGATAGATTTGAAGGGAAACCGGTCCTGAAACCGACGGTTTGGGTCGGTTTGGAAACCGGTTTGGGTGAAACCGGTTTTAAACCCATACCGGTTCGGTTCAGTTTGCCTAAAACCGGTTAATTTTTTGTGTTTAAAAAAACCGAACCAAACCGATTGATGGTGATAAAGATTATCATGAGAAATAGACTAAACTTTAAAATAAATATAATGATGAATGAAGATAGAAACTAAAACTTATAATATTTTTTAATTAAGAACTTTGTTAAATTTACAACTCTATTTAGTAACTTTGTGTTCGTATAGTTTCACCTAACACGTGCCTATTTTTGTTTTTTGAATTCAATATATATTTGTACTTTAGTACGTTCTTATATAAGCTTAAAATATGCATTTTCATTTTTAATGTTTTTTTTTGCAATGTCTACACAAAATTGAAAAACAAACCGAAAATAACCGAACCGAAACCGAAAACCAAATGGTTTGTATATTCAAATAACCGATTACTTCGGTTTTGGTTTGGGTTTCATCTAATAACCGAACCGTGCGCGGCCCTAATGTATATGAAACTCCCCCTGACTTTTTTTCTACGTTTATTTTTTACTTCAATACTTGTATCATAAATTCAATATAATAAGTATTTTAGACTCGTTAAACATAAAATACCCTTTATATTTTTAAAACCGCTATTTCGAAACCATTTTAGCATCACTTTTTCCCCTTGATGATGTGCGATGGTTTATAGATCAATAATCAATTATATAAGAAACTGATTACAAAGTGTTTATCCCGAAAGTATATATTGTATAAAGTTAGAAAAATTAATTTACTCAAAAAATATTCAATGCGTATAAACTAATGTACATAAATGATAAACCCCACCAACTATATAGTTAATAACAAACCTAAACATTTTCTTTGAAGGGCAAAGGTATATTATATATATGAACAACCAAGAATTACAATAAAAAGGTTTAGCAACAAGCTAAAACTCGAAAGGAAATATACAATACCACCCTATGTTTAGAATATTTAGTAGAATAGGCTTTGCGATTCAAAAGGGGATAGCGGCGCAGCTTGTTGCTCGCTTACCCATTATCCAGATGTAGTTCGGTTTGTGTTATATATAAAAGGATCAATATCTACTAAAACCTCCTACTATATATTCATGAGACACAAGAATTCTTTCTTGTTTTGCTATCCAATTGAAGATGTTAACTTTGCTTGGGATCCAATTATTCCACAATTATACAAACCCGTTTCCACCCCATCTGATATCGTCAATGTGATGTCTAGAAGACTTAAACACAAAACCGTCATTTACACCTAAGGCCCATATCCATATGTCTTGTTCTTTGTCGCACCCAAGTAGCCAATAGTTGCCAAATCGAATAACAATACAAAAATTATTAATAAAGTTATCGACACATAAATTTAGAATGACCCTTGCGTGACTCCGGAAAATAAACATATACATGTTACTTCAATTGTAAGACACTCATTGGTAGATAGATCAAAGTATCAAGTAGTGTGGTTAGGATGAAATCGATGTCTTTATTTCCCTTAATATACCGAGATACGAATCTAAGAAAAAAAATAGTAAAATGAATTTAAAACCTAGGAAAGTAGGAAGTGTAAATTTGAAGCTACATGGTACTATATGGCTTAGCAACGGTCATTTGCAAGTTTTTATAGTTTTAAACTTATAATATAGTCAGTTTATTAGTAATAGTGGGGTCTTATTTGTAGGGGATAAGATCCATTGCACTCTTTATAGTTATGATCAAAAAATTTTCATCCTTGGAAAAACAAAACGGTTTTGTAATTCGGTGACGAAGTAAGGATATTTTTCTAGTGATGTTAGTATTTTTCAGTTCTTGAATTTCTATAACCGGTAGTTAGAATTTTTGGTTTGGGCATAGTCACTTAATACAAGACAACGTCTTAATAAAAGTGCATTGCCATTGGAAAATGACATAAGCAAAGGTCGCAGGTTTGAGGTCGCTAGCCAGTCACCTTCAATAATTAAATCAACTTTTTTTTGTTTACATTTAGGTTAAACAATTGAAGAATTGGGTTATTGGAGAAATAACAAAATAGACTTTTTTTTTATTTGTAAAGGTTTCGGCTTATTTTTCTAAAAAAAAATATTAGGCTTCTTTTAATTAGGAAATAATACTGATGGTTTGATTAGTTAAACTTTAACGATAACCCTTTATATGTAAAGTTTTATCTAAGAAAAGAACTTATAAAAACTTTCATTTAAAATTAGTTCAATATTTTTCTTTATAAAACCAATGGGATCAAATACTAAAAAAACGGGGTAGCAATGGATTGTTATTAACGTATGTTTTCATATGAAGATCAATGAAGCCGTAGAAAACAAGAACGAGCTCACATGAAAATAATTAAATTTGTTAGACTTACAAAAAGAGAAAATAAAGGAACATATAAATCTCTATAGATGTTAAAAATTCTCATTAAATAACAAATGCTCATCTGTGGTGACGAAGAGAAGAACAATAACCTGTTAAAGATTATGTTATTTTTGCAAGTTTGAAACTCCTAATGATGGATAAATGAAACAACGGAACGCTAACGGAATAAGATTTCTCTCTATATTTTAAAATATTAGTGTAGTTCTATTACTTTTTAATCTGAAACTTGTTCTCCGTTCAACAAAGCTATTAAGAATTCAAATTTTTAGAAGTTTGTTATGAGGTGTAACTTCGTCGACAAACGGTGGGGGATATAAGATGTTTAAGAAGATGAAAAAGATCTGTATATAAAGAATGATAGTATCTAGTTTCCTTTTGTTTGTTTTCTTAATTAGTTAAACATAACCTATTAAGAAGATTTTAAGTATATAAAGCTTTATATCCTCAAAGTAAAACGAACTAAAGTGTGTACTTATATAATTTTATCGACTTTCTAAAATATACAAGGCAAAACCGAACATGTTTTGATCGAATAAATGTTTTTTCCTTGTCTTCAACAGGGTCTACTACGATCATCTCAGCATTATGCTTGTTCGTATGCAATTTTCGAGTGCATGTGTATTAATGTTTAAGTAGAATCGTAACTAAAACAAGATAATTAGGTATGACTAAATACTTATAAAGTTGTACATTCAAAAATATTAAAAAAAAATATTAATATTTAAAAAATATGGTAACCCTTATCGACCACTCAAGTGAATGAGTAATTAGAATACATAAAAGTATAAAATAAATCGAATTTAACTAAGATTTATAAAATAATAAAAAAATCATCACGAATCGTTTTTGTATTAAAAAATTACACCCTAAGACTACATGCAAAATATGCATGTTCGATTAAATAAATGGGCCTTCATCATCTATTGGGCCTCCCATCTGTGCAAAATAAACACATATTATTAAATCATAATATAAGGGTATCCGTATTAGATTCACGACAAAATAAAGTTAAAAATTTGGACGGTAGGAATCAGTTCCGGGTAAGGTTGGGTTTTGACCTGGGAGAAATGGAAGTTGTTCAGGCGGGTCCGAGGTAAGGTACGGTTAATCTAAAATACTAAAACCTTGTTCTAACCGACGATTTGGGTATAATGACTTATTTGTTACTTGAGAGACAACGGATAATTATATTTAAACAGATTAGTTAACGGGTCATAATAAACACACAAATCTGAAAACAACTTGTGTGTTACTCGAGAGACACAACGGATACAATACGTTTATAATAAGGAACTACAAAACTAAATTATAAATTAGTATAATCAAATGGAGTAGAATGGACGAAATCGATACATTTATTTCACCTTATATATCGAGATATGTGTCTACAAAACAAAAGGGCAAAAAGAATGTAAAACCTAAGTGTATGATTAAAGCTAGTAATATTTTAATTGTAGCAACGGTCAAATCCTTTTGCCAATAAATATATAAATAAATGCTTAGAAAAGGTACCAAGTTGGCATATTAGACGGAGATGAAGTCATGAGACTAAGATAGTAAGATGTTGTGTTTACTTTTTTTCTTGATTTTCCTTTAATATGTGTAGAAATAAATTAACTAATAGTAATACTTTTATTTAGTGATTTTGGATCTCTTGATATCTTGCTACGATGCTTCGAATATATGACAATATATTAGTTGTTGGTGTGGTAATCGGAATGCACGTTTGAAATTAAGGATCTACTAAAATTCATCTCATTATAAAAGACCATAAAGAAAAAAAGAAAGTAATCGCATCAATCATATTCATGGCACGTTGGAGTTTTTGAAAAGCGATAAATGAAAGCATGTTCAACGGATTACGTGTGTCAATCAATAGAATCAATGATGACATAAGAGAGCTCTCATATTTATGGAAAAAAGAATAGGGGTAAATTGTTTGGGTTTGATTAGGGTATGTTGCATTTAAACTTTTTTATGGTAACTGGTGTTCATGTTTTATTTAAGTGTAAGCTTGGTGTTTTGTATGTTGACTATTGAATTACTAGTCTCATCGTTAATGAAAGTTAGGTTGTTAAAAAAAGTTATTTTGGATTGTGTATCATATCAAAAATTATATTAAATATACATACACGTATTATATATATATTGGAAATTTTAATACCAATACGTTTACAATCAATATAATAATAGGATGCAAGAATCCAATATATTAAAATTATAACTTACCATCATAATGATTTATTAGTAACATAAAAAAATATTATGAAGATGTTAAGGCTAAGGGTAATGGGGCTTGGTTGAGCCCCAAGTGATTCAATCAAAACCCGACACGTAGGGTATGACATGGCACTAGATCAAATACATTAACCAAGCCCCAGAGGGTGTAGTGGTCCAGATGATCTGGGGCTTGATCCAGTTTTTTATTTATGTTTTTATTTATGCACACAATTATAAATTAAAATACCTCATTAAAACATAAATAAAAAAGAAAATAAAAACATAAATTTAAAATACATAAAAATAGTGTTTTTATTTTTTTCCGCCAATTTCTTCCGAATAAGATCCTTTTCTTCCTCCATTATCGTTTGTTGGATAGCAGTAGGTGGCTAAAGTCTTTAGCTAGAAATGCCAAACTCTTTAATCGATTTTTTGTATGTCGAGCCTCATTAATCGAGAGGAGGGTACTTGACAATTCGTTAAATTTTATCTCGAGCTTCACCAATCCCGCTTCTCCGGTTTTCTTCTCCTTACATTTTCGGGATTGTTCTGCGGGTTTATCCGGCTCCGGTTGTGTGTTGTAACCCGAGCCCTACATGGTTTTAAATTTAAGAAACATAAAGAGGTTTTAAATTATTAGAGAGAAATGTAGTGAGAATGATGTGTTATTGTTATAAAATAGGGTAGTTATTTATAATGGGTTTGAAAAAAAAACATTAAAATAGTCAACGGCTATTTATTTTAAAACAAAACCTCCAGCGATTAGATTAGTCTCACGGTCCCAGCCACGGGGACCAACCATGCCCGGCTCACCTGAGGGGTGTAACGGTGTTCACGAGCCACATCAGCGGCCGCGTCTCCCGTTCACCCCGCATGACTTTCAGCCTAAGTAGCAACAATTTTAACATAAATGATTTGTAATTAAATAATAATAACGGAATCTAGTATTTTTAATATATCTATATTTAAGAAGATAAAGTATTGATTACTATAAAAACTAAAGAAGCCATGTGAGGGCGGCATGAACCCCAAAAAGAAACCCATTTTGCTTTTGGCAGCTTTGCTACATTTCCCAAGCATAGTGGAACTTAAAACAATGGGACCCTCCTCTCTTCCTTTTCTTATTCATTTATTTGTGTACTTACTGATTTATTTTAATTTTATTATTCATGTTTTAACTAATTTATTAACTTATATGACAGCATCTTCACTATTAACCGAGAAATAAAAAAAATGGCTGATTTAAATGGGTCAAGAATCATATTGTAGTAAATCATATACTACATATATTTTTCTAGTTTAAAAATCATTATAAACTGTTGCCATACAATGTTTAAATATCTAAATAACTGAAAAACAATTCCGTTAAAGGTTTCAAACCTAACCGGACTAGACTGAGAATCAGTTTCTAAATATCTTTTGAATCGTACAATGGGCCTTAAAATCTCTAAAACAAAAGGGTACCTGTTAAGTTAGTTTTTGTCTTGCTTTAGTTCTATATATAAATTGATATAACTTTTCCTCTTACTATGAAGTGAGTATGAGCATGGGTTTAAGTTGGCTCTGGCCTTCTTGTTTTTTTGACAAGTAGTGTAAATTTATTTGTTATCTTCTAAATTTTTTTTTATATGTAATGTAAATTTAATTATTTCCGTCAAAAATCCCCCCCCCCCCCCCACCTCCCCCATCTCGTTTATAAATTATAATCTTTTTAATTATTTGAAGTTTACGAAGCAATTGGCCAATATATATATATAATTACAATTTTCCTTTGAGTTATACTACTTGAAATTAATGGGGTGTTTGGGATTCCTTATTTCTACCTCATTATAAGGTATTAAAAAGTTAAAAAGGTGTTTTAAATTACTTAATGTGTGAGTGAAAAAGTTCATTAAGTCGCAAGGTTGTGACTTATGACTTTAGGATAAGTCATAAGAATGTAAAAATAAAGAATCACAAATACCCCCCTAAACATTGGTCGACTTTCTTCAATCTACTTGTCTTTCTTTATGACTTTATTTAATCAATTGACCTAGTTTTTTATTAAGGGTAAAATACATATACGACCGGTTTTACCTTTATAAGCTTATTTAGCTTATTTTATATGACAATGGCAGATATCTTTCTATATTTCGATTAACATGTTATTGAGAAATTAGTTACTTTTTATCATTTAGACAATCATATTTAGTAAAATCTCATCAATAGCTTATTATGCATGTAGAAGATAAGATGTAGGTAAACCATACTTCTATTAGTGATGACAGAAAGACTACTATGCGCCACTGTTTACATACTTTCATGGGAATCCTCGGCTCCAAAACTTGATCTTGAGTCCCGACATGAAAATTGAAAAGTGTATTAAGGAACATAGATTTCTCATATTGAATATAAGGAAAATAGATTTCGAAGTTAGTTTTTAATGAAAAAATGTTTTTCTCTTTCAGAACTATTATCATTTTTTATGTTACAGAACTACTTATTAATGTTTTATAATTTAAATTTATTACCTATTTTAAAACCTCATATTTTATCGAGAGAATATCTATCGTATAAAGGAAAACAAAACAAGAATATCTAATATTTCAGTAATTTGGAAAGAAAGTTATATATATATATATATATATATATATATATATATCTCTCTCTCTCTCTCTCTCTCTCTCTCTCTCTTCAATAAGCCAATAATCCAAGATATCCTGTGAACTTCACATGTGACTTCATATGTTCTATAAAGGGAAACTATCATCTTTTGTAATAAATACAAAGTTAATGTTAAAAAATAAAGTGTCATAGGAAAAAACCTTTCTTAACCTACTTCTTACACCTTTTTTTTCTTATTTAAATTTATACTTGTTTAACTTATATCTGTTTGTCACTAGAAAAATCACATTTTAATAACTATGAACTAATAAAAACATTGCAATACTACATGCTAACACACAATTGACCCTTTGAAACACATATATGGATACCCCTTTCATAAATACTAAGACATATTTCATCAATATAAGGTCATAAATTCAAATGTTTCCATCAGCTACATACATTCAAATGGTGACCCAAGTCGAGGACCACCCTTGCAAAATCAGCAAAATGAAGAATCGGGTCGTACAAACACTATTCTTGATTAAATTAAGGACCGTCTATACCGGGAAAATCAAACTATATGTGTACACAAACTTGAGCTAGAACATTTTGATAAAAGAGGCGGTTGGAGATGGAGAAAGAAGAATGTGATGGTGGTGTTGGTAATTTCGGACCGTATTCACAAGTTGGTGAATATGAAATGACCTAAGTTGAAAAGCCGGTCAAGTTTGTTTGGTTTTCTAATTGTAATATGATTAATATGCTAATGTCTTGGTCATCAAGTTAGAGTTAGACTATACATATAGGGTTTGGTTAGAGGGTTTAGATGTGCGATAAATAGAGTATTATCGTAACGAATTTTTAAGTCAGTTTTCTATTGCAATAATAAAGTGTTTGATCGATCATGTGCCTTAAAGTGGTATCAGAGCTTGGTGTAATCATGCTCCAAGCTCGAGGTACCCGGGATTGATACCAAGATTTAGTCGTGTATAGGTCTATCCACAGCGCACTAGCTCGTCACTTTCCCATACTCCAAAGTTAGACAGAGAATTGTCTTACTTCGAAGTTTATGAAAGTAATACACAACATATTAAAGTATCAAAAATAGATTTGAGTCTAGAGTAATAGGATCCGTTTTAATTTGTTTATGTTACAATTGCCCCGCCATCATTTCATTACACTTCTAGCAAGAATAGTGTCTAAGTGACTTTTAATGGACTTTGAAACGATTTATTTATTAAATGCACAATTGCATAAGTAAATGAATAAATGTGCAAATATTTTTTTGTTTTGGTTGTTTAGTTTAAAACTAATTTATATGTGAGGGTAGTATTTGGGGGTTGTAGTAGGTTTGAGGCCATATTCCAATTTTTGACATGATTGGGGCTAAAAGAATTTCGTGTAGACACCTATAACTTTTGTTTCATTGGAGAGAGAATAAGAGAAGACTGATTTCACGTGGCCAAAAGTGTAAGATCTACCAAAAGTTAAAAAACATGCCAATATACTCTAGATGCCAATTTTCATGTGCAAACTTGTTTTTTAATTCGAACATTGTATATTACTTATATTTATAAATTAAAAGGTTAATTGAAAAGGAAAATGACGATTAGTTTTGTTCAAAATTTGTGTTTCTTATTGAAGTTTAAAAATTAGCAGTAAAAGGAAACTTTTGTAATAGTTGGATTTAAGGTAGTATGAATCGTCTGGATTTATGATATTCTGACGTTACTCTTTTCATTGTTTCTAAAACACATCAAATAAATTTTATGATTAGAAATACAAGTGCTACCAACGACTCAACTTCAAGTTCTCAATTAGACCCTAAAATAATTAGGGTTCCTAGTAACTATGACCACAATCAACTTAGCGTCTCAAAGTTTATTGACATGTAGAAGATCGTATTGTGTTTCACCTGCCTCAACAATATATTAGGAATCAAGACATTATATGTTACGACATTTATCACTTAATTAACCACAATTATTACTATTAACTTTTGAAAACCAATATGGTTAAGAGAATATTCCCATTACCATTATATATTGGATGGTTGTAAAAAGTACCTTCGTTCAAATAATAATCATAACGATTACAATATCTCGTTCTTGATTGTTAACAGAAAGTATAACCATAGGATGATTTGGAATTTGAAGTAGGACTATTAACCAAGTTCATAGTCGGACCATAAATAAGATTTTTCACATCATCACACATTTCATCATCTATGTACAATGAATTTAACATCCGTACTCTCATGCAGGTCAAATTTTTTATAACATGTTAAGAGGTATAAATATTTATCTATTATATAATATTAACATTTTTATATTGGGGTAACAGTCTCCAAAGTGGTCCAAGTGCTTCAACCCATATGATGTGCATAAGGAGGAATCAGAATCCAAGCCGTTCATCATTGATTTAGCATTCCCATATCCATTTCAAACCAATCAACATTTTTGCAAAGTATTTTATTAGACGTTCGTTTTCGTTTTTCTTTAAATAATTTATTCTTCATCCTTTTTCTCATGTGTGACTCGAATTCCAGTTTTTGCCGCGTAATATCAACATCTTTACAACCATACCACAACACAATTATCATTTTAAGAGCATTTACAGTAAGATATTTTTCTCTCTCTCTATAATATTACGTATTATACTAGACCAAGTGTTGTGGAACGTCATGAGGACGTTACCTATGACCATGTCAACACCTTCTAGGGCGTCAAAGAGGGGTTAAACATTATTAACACATCTTACATCTTTAAATTTGTGTAACACATCTAATTCTCTATTCCTACTCCATTCAAAAACAATTATTTTTACGTACAAAGACATACTAGTAATTTCAGACAAAAGGGAATTAAAAAATTTGGACTACACTATCCTTCCGGCCTACACTATCCTTCACCCTTGCGTGCGAAACAGTAAGCGAATTAAGAAAAATAGTTAAATAATAGATTTTAAAAATTCGGTCTAACCACAAATTTGATTCACTAGTTAAACAGTTAGTGTCATAATCGATCACCTCAAACGTAAGGGAATTAAGAGTACCAACTCGACCACATATATGTGCGGCTTCTAATCCAACCGGCGTGATTATATATGAGGGAAAGGTAAAACTTTAATAAGATGGTAAAAATGAATTTATCGTTAGTCGAGAGATAGGAAAAACCGAATGACTAGTATATATAGTGGTTACTGACGTACATGGTTAGACTAAGGGGTGTGGGGGCTCTAGTGGGGGCTCCAGCAGAGCCAAGAATCAATAATATTATGACGTGTGACAGAGAGAGAAACTGGATAAGTGGGGTGTTGGAGCCCATGGTGGAGCCCCTGGCCCCTGGTGTGGGTAGCACCCCTCTAGCGCCCATATTAAAGCCCCACATCCTCTCTCTCTTCTCCCGCTACCATGCTCACGCGTGATGTTTGCGCCTCGGTAGCGCCCCCTCTAGCGCCCATTTGGTGTGGTATTAGCGCCTGGGGGCGCGAGCGGAGGGGCTCTAGTATCCCCTTTGAAGCCCCCACACCCCTCAGTCTCATTTGTACACTCAGGGCCAAAACTTTTCACTGAAAATGCCCTAGTTTTTATCAACAATCGCCAACTCTTATACATGTAATAAGACACAAGAAAGGATGGTCCTGATTGATGTCTTTAATTAAAGTTAACTTATTATGTGTATAGATTGAAGGGTAGAGAAGTAGATGATATTTGACATAAAGTGAGATTATAATAATAAAAAAAAACTTTTAATTTGGCTTTATTATATAAAATATGAATATTTTACTGGTAAAAACAGTTACAAGTGTTTTTTCATTATAAAAGTGTAACTTATTGGAAAGTGTAATTAAGTTTATATTTAGTTAAATAACTATTTTAGTACGTCTTTCTGATGAAGCTATATTTATTTACATACTTTAATAAATTAAGTATAGATACTCTAATATAATTTATAAAAATACAATCAAAGTTAATTATAATAACTAGATACTTTATTATGTTTCTATATAAAAACTTAATTTTCAATTGAAGTCACTAGAAAACATGATATTTATGTATTGAACAAATGCTAATTTATAAATGAATTTTGTTAATATCTATTTATATAAATCTTTTGTATGGTTCTCAAGTTTAATCAAACTAAACATGACAAAACCACCAATACAAGTATACAACCGGTGTGGTCGAGTTCTCTTAACTGCATTCATTTGTCTGGCTGGTAACAAGCCAACATTTTATTTTTGTGATTTGAACAAAATTAATATGACATATATAAAGATGTATGATTGTATAAAAATATATTATTAAAATAAGTAAAATCTGGAAAAGGAAATATTAAAGTATAAGTTAAAAAAGACATAATTGGAAAAGTGAGATGCATATCTTTTTGCAATTAAGTGTAGAAAAAGAAAGAAGCGGACCACATAATGATAATGTAAGCATCCAATTTTCTGACAACAAAAATGTTTGTTTGACTTTGACTGACATCACTTAGTATAGAGTGAGGTTTTAACCTTGATCATGTTTTGAATTTCCCGCAACTAAACTTCCCTAGATCCCAACAATCTTATTATTTTTGCCATTGTTGGATAAACTATAATTATATTTATGTTTCACGTATTCAAATTCTTTTGTCAAAATGATCAGGGGATAGACTTTTTCTTTGAACAACCATTTGGGATATTGACAACCAGTTTCCCACATAGTTATTTTCATTTCATCTTCAATAAAATTCATCATAGATGAGAAAATTCACTAGCCAACCTGGAAATATGGAACCTCTTACTGTTTCTTACAAATAGAATTTGAATTCAAGACTTACCCTTTTTTAAATTAAAGTCTTTAGGTGACTCATTACTGACGAATATATGGAATGTAACTACGAGAGCTGTCACACACCGATTGAATATTAGGTAAAAAAAAATAACTCCACTGTCAATGTCCACACAAGTAATTTGCAATGTAAAACCACTAATCCCATTTTGACTAGTTATTCGTAAGTTGTAAATAAAGTCTATACTATATAATGTACAATTCCATTTAGGATTTACACATCTAACTTTTAACTACACTAAAAAAAAAGACCAATTGTTCACATGGTATTCAACTAAACACTTCACATAAGATGTCAAGTGTACAAATTTTCAATTTATCAAATTCTATTTCATTAACTGTTTTAGTTTAATTAAAATTAGGATATAACATGTGTAACACACAAGTGGTTTAAGAAACAAAACAACAAAATTTAAATTTAATATTATACGTAATAACACACCTTATAAATTCATAAGATATAAATAATGGTAAATAAAATTTTATAATTCATAAATATCTAAAAATCTTATTTAATAATACAACATTTAAAGTTACATTTGTAACTGTAAGGTCCCGTTACCGGTGCTTCACATTTGGACGTTGGATTTATTCATAAACACAGTTTTAAATATCAGAGTTAACAAAAAATTCGCGAAATATTAAAACTTCAACCAAAATATAATACATAGCTTCCAAATCTTATCAGCATAAACATTCAAAGTAGTTTAAATATAAAACATTGTCTTTATAATAACATAACATTTCCTTGAGATGCCAGTTCTTCAATTCCATGCCATGTGTTCTCCTCAAGCGAGCTGCCTCATTCTACTCACCGGCGTGCATACTAAAAGTCAGCTACGATAAGTGAGTTCTAGTTAATCACATAACATACACTACGTACACACATACATACTTTCATTCATACTTTCATACTTGCTTACCTTCATTCTTTCTTTTATAATAATTCGTACCTTAAGTTTTAAAAAGCATTTCGCCCTATAACCTTCGCATATATTATTAGGGTATGCAACCCTTTTACATTCGCATATATTATTAGGGTATGCAACCATTTTTCCTTCGCATAAATTATTAGGGTATGCAACCCTTTAACCTTCGCATATATTATTAGGGTATGCAACCCTTTAACCTTACCTTACCTTTCATTATCATATCCATACATTTAATATCATACATATCATAGTCGTACATACTTCCTTATTCACATACACATATCGTACATTACACTATACTTGCCTTAACAATACGTGCAATACCCGAAGGTCGTTCACGTACTGTCAAGCATACATACATAACTATCACAATCATCATCCAGACATACACTTACCATTTAAGGTAAGTGTAATAACATTCACATCGAGTATGCACACAGCCCCGAAAACATAACAAGGAAATGGGGCTAGAAACTCACCTGAATTCGGTTACGTTCACCGTTTATCATTATTCCCTTCTTGAGCTGTGCACGAATAACTATATAACAATTACACGTATCAATTAACTATCACTATCCATATCATCTTTCTAGCTTAATTATTACCCACAACGAACGAGGCTCCGGGGGCAGCGCCCCTGGCAGCGGGGTTCTAGGGGCGGCAGCCCCTAGCTGGGGTTAAGCTGCCAGGTCAGCTTGGAAAAATTTTATTTCCATTAACTGTCTTAACACATTTTTCATTAGGATTTAAATTATTATTTCAATTCGTTAGCTAATTCGTTATGACGAATTAAGCCTAATTTGTTACCTGAACACAGCCTGGTTCGTGGTCTAATTCGCTATTAGAACTTAACGAATTGATGGGTAACGAATCACCTGATTCGTTATCTGACTCGCTAACTTAATTCGCTATCTTTCAAGATCTGGTTCGCTAGCTGATTCGCTAACGAATTAGGTAGTCGATTAGTTACCTGAGCTTAACGAACTGGAGAGCTGATTCGTTATCTTGCTATGAAGAATTGATTAACTAATTCGTTAACTTTCCATAACGAATGGCTCAACCTTATCCAGACTTTGACTCCTGGGTCAAAGTCAAAATCACCAAGAACAGTAGCAGTCAACAGATCTTAGATCTGCAATTAATCCTTCGTTCCTTAACCAAATAGCATGATTTAGGTATCAATGGATTCGGAATCCAAGCGCCTACAAACCCTAACCCTTTGTTCGTCCAATTATTCACGTTTATGGGGTGCGATTTAGGCATATAGGTTACGGGTTCTTCACACTAACAATTAACCCATCAAACTGTAGTCAATTCAGTAGGTTTAGCTTCGTTGGATTCGTTTTTACCATACTAACACAGATCTATGACTTCTAAACAATTTCGAACCTATATGAGCAAGTTCTCGATATGAACTTACCTTAAACGAGCCGAACCACGAACACGGTTAAGCCTTGATGTTGTTTTGGTCCGTCACTACGTTCCAGCACCAACAAGCTCGGGTTTTCGCCTTTGGGTCTTGGTTTGGGTTTGTCTGTGTTTTCCAAGGTGTAGGTTATGGTGTAGAAAATGGAAAGGTTTATGGTTTAAGGGGTATTTATGCTACCTTAAGCCCATGGACCTAAGGCTCATTCCTTTTCTTGTTTCAACATCTAAAGTCCAAGCCCACCTTCTATTAGTTTATTTATTTAAACCGATACACGTCACATTATAAAATAAACGAAAATTATTTTATTAATTCTTATCAAAGGTAGGATGTTACAGTAACTTTGTTAGTAATTCTATAAATGGTAATAGCATTAGCTGTCATCCTAGTTGGCTTCTTTAGTTAAATGACATGTGAAAGAATTGTTTTGTTTTAATAGTATAGGTAGATAGGTAGATTGTTAAAATGAAAAATGAGTTGTTGATGGAAATCGAATTCACTACACTTCTTTTAAAAACGTTTGTGGCTTACCAACTCAATTAAAATGATTTGATACTAACCTTCTCTTTTCCATAATATGTATAGATTTATAACCTTCCGTTTTGATTTCTTTTTAATATATAAATACAAATTATTCTTACTAATCTATGTATTTTAGAAAATATACAATTACCCATTCACTAATACTCATTATGTAATATCTTATAGTTTATAAAATTATAATGTTCATTATGTAATTCATATATGTATATTTGATGTTTCTATATTTTTCACCTGTGTATTATAGTGACACTAACCTAGTAAAAAATGTTCTAAAACCCATATCATCACTAAATTCGGGTGTGTTTGGGATTTTTTATTTGTTGTGAAAAGGCTTTTTTGTGATAAGTTGAAAAGGTCTTATGACTTTTTAATAAGGAGTTTTCAAAAATGTGTTTGGATTAACATAAGTCAATTAGTTGTTTATTAAAAAGTGTTTCGTTTAACTTATTGATGTAAAATGACTAAAAGAGACATCTTGTATAAGTGAATAAGTTGTTTTTAAATAGTGTTTGGGTGGAATGGAAGGGTGGAATGGGTATTTTAAATCAATAAGGAGATAAGTTACCATATCCTAACTTATGCAAAACCCATTTTTTAGCCTTATGAATAAGAAAAAAGTTAAAAGGACTTATTGGTTCCCAAACACTATATAAACATATAACGGACTTATTCATCCTTCATATGTTATAAGAAGGGGAAAATAAGGAATCCCAAACACCCCCTTCCTTTATGGTTTGTTGAACAATATTTCATAATTGTATCTATGAGTGCTTTTACAATAAAATATTTTTGTAGTATACTTTGAAACTTAAAAAAACTTTGTCTGTTTCATATTTACAATTATAATCCAAGGGTTTACCTGTGGAAGACATTTTCGGATGCTCACCACTTAATGGTAAAGCACAAGAGTGGTGGGTAACATAAAATCATTTTACCATTATAAATTAACAAAACAAATGGTATCATCAACACATATGAGATGAACACACGCACATCAATCATGTCCAACACATCTTGACATCATCAGCTATTTATCTTGGGATCCCATTTATCTTTGTATGTATATATAAAAAAGGATGGTCTTGTTTAGAGATAAACACACACATGATGGTTATATCCATTTATAGAGAGACAAGTGATTTAAAGAAGATAGAAGGTTGTTTGGGAAAGCTTTTTGAAGAAACACTAACCGGACCCCGGGCAGATTACTGGTAACCTGGGGGTTAGATAGATGTTTCCCACGAGGGGTTAGACCCTTGGAAGATGGTTCTTCTGATAACCTGCAAAACAGACACCGTGAGCTCGTCACTGAGAAGGGGGGGTTCCTCCTTGTGACCACCCTCCGGCGTGAGAATCAGACTAGATTGCTCTTTAAATATAAAAGTATATTAAGAGATTGCTAGAGCAGATATCAGGTATATTATGATGATAATGTGATAATGTAATGTTGTGTTCAGATGATCATACCATTTGGGGTATTTATAGCCGAAGGTAGGTTTCCAAGGAGGTATGGCCGGCTGCTACAGTGTTCCTGTTCATCAACAGTAGCCTACGTACGTGCCCTGTTGGTAGTTGGTGGGTAGGCAGCGGCTGATAGTGACCAGGCCTGCTGTGTACTATTCCCTTTCCACCAACTGCCGGCTATGCACGTGGTATGACAGTAGTTGGTGAGTAGGCAGCGGCTAATAGTGATACAGTACAGGAGCATGCTGCTCGCCATACTGTATCAGTGAGCTGTCGTATCTCTGATCAGATCTTTCGCCCATACCTCGTCAGGTACAGTAAAAGATCCTTCAGTATACGGACTGGCTTATTTGGGCGGGAGTATTCCCCCTCCCGCCTCTGTGCGGGATTGCTCCCGGCTTGGCTCATTCCTTCAGGTGACACTGAATGATCGAGAGCTAAGTGCCTTGTGCGTGTAGCCATGCTGCGCGGGTGGCCTTCCCTAATGGCTTGTATCCGAGGCTGCGGGGACAGGCGGAGTCCTTCACCATTGGGAGGCATTTCCTGCGGGACCAGCTTGCGTACTGCGCGTAAGGACGTCACGTCTCTGAGCATGGTTGGTCCTGCGGATCCAGTTGGTCTCTGCGCAGACGTCCCTGTTTAAGGTGAGTCTTGCGGGTCCAACTGGGCTCTGCTGGGACCTACCTCTTCAAGTCCCCCCAGTCCAATGTTCTTCTCCTGAGTGTTTAATAAAGTGAGGTGAACTTTTGGACTTGAGCAAAGGGTTTTGAAAAGGGTTTTGTAAGGTTTTCCATGGGAATTCTTTCCGCGGAAGTCCTTGTCACTTGCAGAAATGCCCGAGTTTCCTGCTTGGTCTTTGGGTATGATGCGGGTAGGTCTGTAACCTCCTCGCAAGTCAGGAGCATTGAGTCCCAGTTGTATGGATTTTCCATGAGGTTTTGGTAGTTTTGAACATAGTGATCAATTATGTTAAGACCACCAATTCCATCCTGGAGCTTCAAACAACGTAGTTCTCGACGTTCCCGCTATGCGGGGATGTTATTTCCGTTTCCGCAAGCATTGCCCAGAAGATCCTTCTTGGTTTCAATTCCCAGCGGAGCGCTAGGTATGTGAAGGGTTTTGCCTTAACACTGTACCTGCGCTCGTCTTACGGTTACTTTACTTCCAAGGTATTCCTGGCGTCAATTCCCTGCGGGTGCTAGGTATGTGAAGGGTTTTGCCTGAACACTGTACCCGCAGCCGTCTTATAGTTACTTGGTTGCCGAGGTACTTGGCTTCAATTCCCTGCGGGTGCTAGGTATGTGAAGGGTTTTGCCTTTACACTGTACCCGCATCCGTCTTACGGTTACTTGTTTGCCAAGGTTTATTTGGCTTCAATTCCCTGCGGGTGCTAGGTATGTGAAGGGTTTTGCCTTTACACTGTACCCGCATCCGTCTTACGGTTACTTGTTTGCCAAGGTTTATTTGGCTTCAATTCCCTGCGGGTGCTAGGTATGTGAAGGGTTTTGCCTTTACACTGTACCCGCATCCGTCTTACGGTTACTTGTTTGCCAAGGGGTAAGGGGTATTTTCCCGCTTACTTTTTAATATTTTCAAATTTTTGAATTCTGAAATTCGAAGAGTTGGTGAAAAGATAAGAACAGTCCAAATCTCTGAAACGTCGTGCGACGGTTTCTTCTGACTGTGTCAGGACGTGCAGGAAGTTATGGTGACGTGACAGAACATGGTCATTCCAGTCGCTTTTTCAGGCGCGTGGGCGCGATTTTACGGGCGCGTGGCCGCGAAATTACCGGCATACGTCCTTTCAACAGCTGTTGCCAGCTTGGTTTTTGCCACGTGTCATAGTTTCATTGCACATTCGATTTCTCTCTCCTCCGCATTAATTTCACCGCATTAATTGTGATTACTATATAAAGGGGGAGAGGGTTACTTTGCAATTCACACTTTTCACTCTTCTCTTCATCTTTAAGGCGATTTCCGGCGAATACTCCTTTATTCAATCGAGCATTCTCTCGAAATCGTTCTCTTCTTTCTCTGCAAGATGTCTTCTCGTGATGCTGAAGCTATAGCTGACGACAGGGGTACTGCTGGCGAGTGCCAGTGTGCTCTGCCCGGCGATCAGTACCGGTATGTTGTCAGGAAGTTCATGCTCGATCATCTCGAGCCTGAGTTTCCTGAATCCCACCAGACCGTGTATGATGCCCCCAGAGGCAAGATCGGGGTTTATGCTGCATTTTTTGTCTATGGGAATCTTAGATTCCCGTTGACAAAATTTGTTTACCGTGTCCTTAAGAGGCACGGTGTTCATTTGACCGAGCTGCACCCCATGGCGATCGCCAAGATTCGCCATTTTGAGTGGGTGTGCCGGATTTTGGGCATCGAGCCCCATGTGGACCGCCTGATGACCTTCTATACCTGGAGGTGCATCCAGGGGTGGTACACCTTGACGACCCGTATTAAGGGTCTGAAGATTTGCGACACCGAGCGCAGTCTTCGCGCGTGGAAGCAGGAATTCTTTTACATTTCTGCCCGCGCCATCCCCCTTGCCATGAAGTTTAAAAATGGCCAAGCGATACCGAGCCTTCACGCCCCCAACTACCAGGAGGCGGAATGGTTTTCGAAGATATCCCGGATCCAATCTCCGGTTTACCGGTTTGCGGAGTCCGGGATGGTCATGTTAGGGATGAGCCGGGTGTGGAAGGATGCGTCTCAGGTTCCCATCCTTCTCGAATACGGTTTGAACTCTATTCCCTATGGTATGTCTTGTCTTTCTTTTTGATACAAGTTTGTCTTCTAACTGTTTCTTTTCTTTCAGAGGGAAATAATTTGGAGTCGCTTCTGTTCCCGCGGGAAACCGACGGTCCCGCGCGGATGGGTACTCGTGCTCTGGACGAGGGCGAGTTGCCCATCCTGGAGCAAACGGCGGATCGTTTTGTGGAGGTCTATCCGCTGGGCCACGAGATCCTGAGCCACCGGCGGCCAGGTAAGGCGATATTCTTTCCTCAATCTCTCAATGCTGTACCCGCTGTTGGAATTCTTGACCTGTCTTCTTCTGAGGAATCCTCAGATGCTCCTCCATTGGTGCGGAAGAAGAAAGCTGCTGCCGGCGGGAAAGGGAAGGAGAAGGCCTCCACGGCTGGTCCGGTGGTTCTATCTGACTCGGAGTCAGATAGTGAAGAGGTGGCGGGGAAGCCCGGTGGTGAGAAGACCACTGTTCCGGAGGCTACGACCGTTACCTCCGGAGAACCAACGAAGACGACGGTGACCGGTACCAAGAGGACGGATCCATCGGGTTCCTCCCCGCCCGTCCGTACATTCAGGGTCAAGAAAACCCGTAAGTACAATCATAATGTCTTTGCAGATTTATTACTTCTTAAATTTATCTAACACTTTCTTCTTTGTGCAGGCGTGGATGTTGACGCATTCCGGGGTGAAGCGCTGGGGAGTACCTCCCCGCCAATGACGGTAGGCTCGGTCAGCCTTCCTGAGGCGTCGACCCAGGCGCCTGCGCCTGCATCCGCTGGTCCAGTTGCTCGTTCCTTTGAGCCAACTGTTCCGGCCGAGCTGACGTCACCGCCGGCCGTGAGTGCGATTTTTACAGCATCCTTCACGGAGCCGGCGGTTACTGCTGCTGCTGAGGAGGCGGCGACCGCGGCGGCGACCACAACGGCGACCACGGCGGCTGCCACCTTGCCCGCGCCACCGGCACCTACGGCCGGACCATCAGGTACGCGCAGGGCTTCCCGCCGATCTTTGCCCCCTTCCCGTCTGCCTGACCTGTTGGATGGATTTCCTTTAGGTTCAGGTGATGGGTTTGGCGGCTATCGGCCTGTCATTGACCCTACAGGTGCGTAGGGTTCCTTTCTTTTTCCCTTATGTTTTTTACCATCTTTTCCTTACTGCCTTTGTTTCTTTTGCAGTGTCGGATTCCAATGAAGTGTATGTTCCGCGATGGAACATACGCCGAGGAACAACCCTTCGTACCCCTGTGGAGTGCGTGGACTGGGCTCGCCACGCTGCTCCTCATGGTGCGTTGGGGGAAGCCATGGCTAGCTACCAGGAGGGTAGGCTAACCAATGAGCTTCGGGTTCTCCAAGCCCGGATGCAGCTGCGCGTCGAGCTGCTTTGTCGTGAAAACGACAAGTTGAAAGCAGCTCGCGCCAAGGACGTATCTGAGGCGCGTGCTCTTCGGGAGGAGAACCAACAGCTGGCGGCAGCTGCCGCCGACAAGGAGAAGGCCTTCAAGGCCCTCGAGGTTGAAGTTCAGGCGCGACTCGAGGCCCGCTCCAAGGCTGCCCAAGCTGTGAATGAACAGCTTCGGCTGGCCAGGGAGACTGCGCGAAACGCAACCGAGAGGGCTGCCAAGGCTGAAGCCGTTGCTGAGCCTTTGCGTGTGGAGAATGAGGAGCTCAAGGCCAAATTAGAGGCTCTCCAACGCGCTCATGATGCCTTGGCAATGGAAGATGCCAAGAAACTCCAGGAAATCTTGGACCAAAGAGGGGTGCTTGACCACACCGAGCGGAAGCTTAAGGGCGTCGAAGAGGCTGCCGCAAAGGAAGTTTTACTTGCCAACCTTAACAAGAGCGAAGCCGAACGCGCCCATAACGAAGCTCAAGCTGCCCTCCAATGGCTTCTTCGAGAAGCGTTGCCTCAGGTATGTTTAGCTAAGAAAAGGTTCTAATACTTGTATTTTTTCTTTGTAGGTTGTGCGTCGGGTCTTTTCAGAGACCTCTTACGATGATGCTATGACCGCAGCCCTCAACGCTTCTCATGAGGATGGGGAAAAGGCCGGCTTCCTGCTTGGTCTAGGGTTTGTTGAGAAAGGCGTCCCGCCTTCCAACTTCCCTTTGTTCGATGTGGATACCGAAGCCATTTATGACCAAGCATTGAACCAATACGCCGCCTTCCCGCATCCAATGGTGGAAAAGGTGGACGAAGTAGCTGCTGCTGATGATGGGTTAGCTGTCCTCAAAGCGTTCCTCGAACCACCCCGTTCTTCTGACGGAGCGGGTCCAAGTGGAAGCGGCCCTGAAGCTTGATCCTGAAGATCCCTTCCCATTGCTAAGACTTGTATAGTTTTATTCTCTTAGGCGGGTAGTTACCCGGCCATTCTTGTAATATATTCTTGAAATATTAATCTTTTTGCGTATAAGATTGTTATTTCTTTCTTTGGATTCCTTGCTTTATAAACTTATGACTTGCATACTTAGTTTAAATTAGCAATTTTCCAAGTGTTTAGAATAAGAACCTTTGAACGTGGTTGATAATGGGTTAAAGTTTCGCTTCCTCCTTCGTGATTGTGCGGGTAGAACCGTCACTTGCACTTGGTAGGATGGCTAAACTTTAACCTTCATCTGACCTGCGTGTAGGTTTTCCTTTTCGAAATTTCTAAGGCATTAAGATAAGTTAACCTTTGAACGTGGTTGATAATAGGAAGTCTTGCTTCCTCTTTCGTGATTGTGCGGGTAGAACCGTCACTTGCACTTAGTAGGATGGCAAAACTTTACCCTTATCTGACCTGCGTGTAGGTTTTCCTTTTCGAAATTTCTAAGGCATTAAGATAAGTTAACCTTTGAACGTGGTTGATAATAGGAAGTCTTGCTTCCTCTTTCGTGATTGTGCGGGTAGAACCGTCACTTGCACTTAGTAGGATGGCAAAACTTTACCCTTATCTGACCTGCGTGTAGGTTTTCCTTATCCTTTTTAAGAATTTTGTTTTGAACCGTTCGACGCGCGGTTGTCGATAGGTTAGTGTTCGGTTTCCTTTCATGATTCATGCGGATAGACTGGCACTTTCATTTAATAGGATAATTGAACTCTTCCCCTTCAACTGACCTGCGTGAAGGTTTGTCAAGTTATTGGGTTCGTGCGGGTAGGACCGCCTTCCCACGCAACGACTTCACGTAATGTGAACGCCGTCACCAGTGTTGCATAGTTTAACCGTTCGACGCGCGGTTGTTGATAGGTTATTATTCAGTTTCCTTTAATGATTCATGCGGATAGACCGGCACTTTCATTTTTGGGTGCTGAACTTTTTCCCAAACTGACCTGCGTGAAGGTTTGTCACGTTATTGGGTTCGTGCGGGTAGGACCGCCTTCCCATGCAATGACTTCACGTAATTATGCGGTGAAAACCGGCATATTAGTGTTCAGAAAAGTATGAATGTAAAATCATCAGCTTCGATGTTCTTAAAGAGAATCATTTCCATTAGAAGTGGCTCTTGGCCTTTTCTTTACAAATTGGAATTGATTTACATGCAGACTGTGTAAATGAGCTCCCTTCCATGTTGGGATGGGAGTGTCATCGAGCCGATACGCACCTGGTTCGGGATCTCGTTCTTTACGCAGCATGTAGTCTCGATTTTGAAGCTGGAATTGATTCGTGTCTTCCCCAGCTGAGGTTCTATACGCACCCGCCTGCTCAGCCTTTATTGTGCCACGAGGTGCGCGAGCGTCCCATCTCTGACAAATGCTTCGACCATGTCCTTTACGTCTATGCATTCTTCAGTGTTGTGGCCTTTTGTCTTGTGGAAGTCACAGTATTTGCTCCGATCAGCATCGTGACGATGTCGGATTATTGGAGGCTTTGGCCATGGGAGCTCTTCAGTGGCGAATATCTCAGTGACGCTTTTGGTGAGTGGCGTCCATCTGGAGTTCCGGTGCGACTGTACATTATCCCTTCCGCCCACTCGATGTTGCAAGCCGGATGAGGTGTCAAAGTTTACCCTTGACTGCCAAATGCCTAGCTTTCGCTTTTTATTTAGTCTGGCGGTGAGGACGTTGTCTTCTCTCGTCTTCTGAGTGTAGAGGTTTGTGCTCTGTGGGAGATCTCTACCCAGTTGCTTCTCTGTTTCCGCATAGCGTTTTGCTGCTGTCATGATGCCATCCCATGTGGATGGCATGCCATCTTTACCCGTTAGGGTGCGGATGAGCTCTGGGTCATGTGCGCCCTGGATGAAGGCAGCGCGAACAAGATCTTCGCTGATATTGCCCAAACTTAGCTTCTTTGAGTTGAAGCGAGTGATGAAGTTTGGCAGAGATTCATCTTCCTCTCGTAAGCATTTGAGGATTGTCCATTGCTCCTCGGTATACTTCCGTTGCTGGCTGAAGTGTTGGCTAAACTTCTGTTGGAAGTCTGCCCAGTCGTAGATGTGGTTGACCGGTAGACGATCAAACCAAGCTCTAGCAGCCCCAACAAGCGTCATTTGGAACATGTAGCACCACGTGGGTTCTGTCCAATTGCTGACGGTTGCCCCCGCTATGAACCTGTTCAAATGATCGTCTGGATCAGATAAACCGTCATATGTGCCTATGTTAGGCATTTGTTTGGCACTCTTTGGGGCGATTGCTTCCGCAATGTCCCTAGCAAATTTGGACGTTCCCGCATTTGCAACGTTTGGTCTGAATGTTTTGGAGAAGTCTCGTGGACTTCCACCTGTGCTTTTTGGTTTGAAGGCTTGTCCAAAATGCCTTTTCGGTTGGGATTCCGTTTCCTTACGCTTCCCTTTTGCCCTATGGCGAGGGTTCGCGTCGGAGTCGGATTCCTCCGAGTCATCCTCCCAGTATTCGAATTCGTCGGCCTGTTGCACGGAACGCAAGCGTTCGTCCAACTCAGCCTGGAATTCCTTTTGTCGTGCCTCCGCCCATGCCTTAACTTCATCGAGAGTCTGGCGGGGGAGTCTTCGTTTCTCAAACTGGGTATCGGTGGATCCCAGTAGTTGATCATTTACTGCACTTGCCCCAGCTTTGGTAAGTGGGGTAGTGTTCGTAAAATTTACTTCACTTGCCCCGGCTTCGGTAGCCGGGGTAGTGTTTGTAAAAACTGTGTTGCCGGTATTCCCCCCAGTAGCTGGGGTTGTGGTTACCGGAATTTCTCTAACCATCTTTGTAAAAGTTTGAAAAAACTGGAGAAAATTGTAGTTCTAGCTTTATGCACGGATGGCGCCAATGAAGAAACACTAACCGGACCCCGGGCAGATTACTGGTAACCTGGGGGTTAGATAGATGTTTCCCACGAGGGGTTAGACCCTTGGAAGATGGTTCTTCTGATAACCTGCAAAACAGACACCGTGAGCTCGTCACTGAGAAGGGGGGGGTTCCTCCTTGTGACCACCCTCCGGCGTGAGAATCAGACTAGATTGCTCTTTAAATATAAAAGTATATTAAGAGATTGCTAGAGCAGATATCAGGTATATTATGATGATAATGTGATAATGTAATGTTGTGTTCAGATGATCATACCATTTGGGGTATTTATAGCCGAAGGTAGGTTTCCAAGGAGGTATGGCCGGCTGCTACAGTGTTCCTGTTCATCAACAGTAGCCTACGTACGTGCCCTGTTGGTAGTTGGTGGGTAGGCAGCGGCTGATAGTGAGCAGGCCTGCTGTGTACTATTCCCTTTCCACCAACTGCCGGCTATGCACGTGGTATGACAGTAATTGGTGAGTAGGCAGCGGCTAATAGTGATACAGTACAGGAGCATGCTGCTCGCCATACTGTATCAGTGAGCTGTCGTATCTCTGATCAGATCTTTCGCCCATACCTCGTCAGGTACAGTAAAAGATCCTTCAGTATACGGACTGACTTATTTGGGCGGGAGTATTCCCCCTCCCGCCTCTGTGCGGGATTGCTCCCGGCTTGGCTCATTCCTTCAGGTGACACTGAATGATCGAGAGCTAAGTGCCTTGTGCGTGTAGCCATGCTGCGCGGGTGGCCTTCCCTAATGGCTTGTATCCGAGGCTGCGGGGACAGGCGGAGTCCTTCACCATTGGGAGGCATTTCCTGCGGGACCAGCTTGCGTACTGCGCGTAAGGACGTCACGTCTCTGAGCATGGTTGGTCCTGCGGATCCAGTTGGTCTCTGCGCAGACGTCCCTGTTTAAGGTGAGTCTTGCGGGTCCAACTGGGCTCTGCTGGGACCTACCTCTTCACTTTTGCTTTCGTTTCTATCAACTCCATCGTTATCCTTGTCGACTCCATCACTTTTTCTTTCTTACTTTGGAACTCACATTTTCTTTTCTTTCTTTCCAATTTAGGGTAATCTTCTTGTTATTTCTTTTACTTATTATCCGCTTTAAAAATGGAAAATTAATTTGAAAGGAAAAAGAAATAAGAAACGTAAATAAATAACTAACACAAATATAGTAAATTGGTTTACCGTTCCCTACATCATCTTCTTAGAAAAAACCTTAAAAGTTTCCGTTCTTCACAAAATGACATTTGGCTCAGTGGTATTTGGCGGTATAATATGTATGGGGAGGGGGATCGGAGAGAGAAAAAGAAAATAATGGATATGAAGGTTTAATGAAATAACATAATGGGATACAAGTAAATACACTAAAGTTACAAACCAAATCAACATAGATAAAAAGGTGACAGTACAAAACAGGAGTCAGCAAGTACATCACCAATGCACCAACGAGACTGATAAATATATGTATGCAAATTTGGTTATAATTCATCAAAACATGTCATGATGTGTTAACTCACAGAACATGTTTAAAGGGTTATATTTCGTTCTAATGTCTTATAATAAATCATAACATGGTTTCCTAACGTGTATTTGGTTGCATAGATGAGCAAACAAATGGTATAAGACACCTATACTGAACTGGTACCGATATCGAATCAAAACATGTCGGTACAATTCGATACCAACTTTTTGTGGTTTCAGAATCGATGCAATGCTCGTATTTTACCGAGTAGCTTTTGCCTTTGGTATCAATATCCCTTAAGGGTGTAGGGTTGGCTGGTTGATTAATTTAACATGAACACGACCAATGTATGTTCCAATGCCAATGACTCAACATTAACCGGCTAGTCCATTTGTCTAAACCGGTTAAATAAGATGGCAGGATGTACATAGGTCAGTTGTTGGGCTTTAATATTAGTTTGTAAACATGTTAAAACATGTCGTAATATATAAGTTAAACATATTGAAATGTTTAATAATAACTGGTTCAACCTACTTAATTGAATGACGGGTCAACATTTTTAATTAAATGTGTTAAAACAAGCTGAACATAACTTGATTAATTAAAAGGGTTTGAACACGGCCACATTATTAAACATTACAACCAAAAGTCTGATATTTCCATATTATGTTTCAAGTCAATGTCTAAAATTGCGACCCCCCTTGTTGATGCAACTTTTCATCACTACCAAGCACACACAAAAATACATAACAAACGACATGGAATATTTTTAAGCTCATGTTTTTATTCACACACACACATTATTCTTAGTTGGTTCCAAGTGTTCCAACGAAAAGAATTTTGATACTCACTTGAAATTGAACTAATATATGAATCATGCCAAAATTTGTTTGAAATTTATTTGAGACTTGAAAATTGATTTAACTACGTGGAATACTAACCTTGTTAATATCCAAGAACAAGTTATAATATTTGACCAAACTTCATAAGTGAAGTGAAGAGAAGAACTCAAAACACTTTCTTTGAAGGATATTTTAATACAAACTGTGTTAGTATACGATATCTTGAAAGTTGAAATATTAATCAACTTAAAGGAAAAAAAAAACCATTCATGTAACTTTCAATACATTTGTTAACAACCCAACAAGGCAACAATGATCATTGTTTTACACAAAAAAAAAATAAAAAATTAATAAAGATAAAAATAAAAATAAATGCTTAATTACCCCGTTGCATAACTTTGCTATTCATTCATAAGGTTCCCAAACAATGGTTAATGTATTCTCACTTTAATCAAGTGAGAATCCGTTTAATATTCATGATTAAGTGATCTAAATATCGCTAGGAAGATGGTCGTAACACTTTCTTTACATTTCGGATATGCTGGAATATAATTTAACAAATATTCACAGTTACGTCAGTTAAGTAAAATTTTTCCCATTTCTTTCACAATTTTGTAAGATTGATTTAGAGCAAACAATATGGAACTACACCTCCCGCACTGACGCGATCACAAGCACACTCCCATTTAAGAGGGATGACATTTCCGCAATCTTGAATACTTGATTCCATCCATCCTGCTCTTGTATGTCGCTCTTCACATTGTTTGGCTCTCCCGGTGGACCCGATGACTACTCCCCACTAATGTTCTTGATACCCTCAGCCAATTGTAGACATGGACTCACATTCCTGCTCTCAATGTAAAAAGGATGCCGCTTGCCCTTAAGCAAACCCATGGTTATTTTTAACAACTAATATTAATCGAATATATAGCAAAACTCATTCATTCTATCTATCGTATATTATAATCCCGCCAAATTACCAAGAATCCAAACATGTACACATTGCTAATAATAAAGTTTTTGATGCGATAACCACAATATACACTAATGTAAGTTATTTCTTATCCAAATCATCAATATATTATAGATCTCAACTTTATTTCATCATGAACCCAGTAAACAACTACTAAACTTGCGAGTTCCATCATTTAATTAAACACGGTTCTTCAAGTACGCAAAATTTCACTAACAACCTCAAACATATAGAACAGTTCTTGTATTCTCATATTAATATTAATGGTGATTAACATAACTCAAAGCCAAATTAAACAAACCATGATTATTAACTTCGAGATCCTTAATTGTTAATATGTAAACATGTAACCTGATAACTGCAATTTTACACTAATGCGTAGAAACTCTAACCAACGTCCTTAAGTTTTTCTCATCATTCGACCTAATGGTATTTTGGTGTGATGTAAGTGACTTTTTTTCAAACGTTCCTAGTACCATCATAACAAGTGTTTAGGTTTAAGAATAGACTTAAAGGGTCCTTGAGCTTGTTAAAAAATTTATTTAAAGACTTATACCATCTTCATTAGGCTGAGGGGTGTGGGGGGCGCGAGAGGGGGCGCGAGTGGGAGCGCCAGCCAATAATATTGTGACGTGTGGCAGAGAGAGAAACTTGATAAGATGGGTGTTGGTTTTTGTGCTCGCGCCCCGGGACATGGTGTGGAGGGGCGCGAGAGGGGGCGCGAGCGGTTTTTTTTTTTATTTTTTTATAAATGTATTAAAAAACATATTATTAAAAAAACTCATAAATTATTTAAAAAAACACACATTAATTAAAAAAACACATTAATATCTAAAAAAAAATTAAAGTACTAAAAAAAAACATTATTCTTATTCTTCGGCTTGGTCTTCTTCGATCAACCTCTTCCGGATACGTTCCTTTTGTTTTTCCATCAGCATTTGGTCGACCGGATTTAGGTTACTGAAGTCTCTTGTAAGGAATTCCAAATCTCTCATTCTTTTTTTTTCTTTTTGTCATTAGAGACCACCTCTATGGTTTTGTTGAATTTATTGAGGGATTCAACAAGATCGTTGATGTTTACGGCTTCCCCCTCAGCCGGTTTTTTGCCCCTGGCGTCCCTTCCCAATGGCCGCCTCCTCAGCGGTGAAGACGTTTCCTCCCCCGCAACGTTTAGGTCGAATCCAACCCGGCAATCCGACCCGGCGGAAGTGCTATACGCTCCAGACGAACTAGTTTTAGTCCGTTTCGGCCCTACTTCCGCATCAAGGTCCGGCGCCACCAGCTCAACCCACTTAGAACACCTTCTCAACCTCTCCCACACATTTACACCGTCCCACGTCTTCACCGTCCCATACCTCCGCAGGCACTCCTGCTTCCACTCTTCGACAGTGAAATTATAAACCGCCAAATCGTCACTGCCACTTGGTCTCATACGACCGGCGTTCCTGTTGAACAGATTAGTAAACAAGCCGACAAATTTTCTGATTTCGGTCCACCGACCCGAAATCATATCGGCATTCCGCTCTGTACTCCCAACGAGCGAATAGAACGTCTCCCTAACCTTTGTCCAAAAGACCTTGCTCTTTTGGTAGTCCGCTGCAAAATGCATAAATAAATTTGTAAGTCATTTAACTTTTTTATTTAACTTTTTTTATTAAAAATCATTTTTAAAAACGTTAAAACAATTACCGCAACGCCGATCCTCAGAAATGACTATCCAAGCCCGACACAGGGCTTCCTTCTCATATGATGACCACGGAGTGGTTTTCCGTTTCGTCCTTCCAGTCGAAGCCGAACCCGACCCGTCCGTTGCAACTTGTTTTTTCCGGTGGACGCGTCTTCTTTGTCCCGCAGCTTCACCTTCTGGTTCTTGTGTCTCCGGAACTACAAAGTTAGGAGACGGTTGTATGTTGGATGGTTGAAAGCCGGATGATTGTTGCGACCCCGAATAAAACATCGCTTGGTCCGGTGCCGACCATAAATCGTCGTAACTGTAATCTGAATCTAGGTTTGGGTACCAATTTCCAGCCATGTTTTTAAAAATTGTATGTTTGGGTTTTGGGTGTGGTATGTGATATTGGTATGTGATATTGGTGTTGGTTTGGGTTTGATATAGGTTTAATAGAGAGAAAAAATTGTATGTTTTATATTGTTGTTGGTTTGTATTTGATATAGATATATATAGAGAAAATTTTTTTTTTTTTTTTAATAAAAAACGAGCCCAACGGCTCTATTCACGCATCCCAAGCCTCCTTCACGCCATTCCCAGCCGCTAGCCCATCCGCGCCTGCCTCTTTTTCCGCGCTCGCGCCCCTCTCGCGCCTCGGTGGTGTGGTGCTCGCGCCCCGGGGCGCGAGCGGAAGGGCTTTCGCGCCCCTTCTCGCGCTCCGCACCCCTCAGCCTTAATAATCTCATTAATATGGTATTATTAATATAGACCTGCATCATCTCTAAATGCTTAATCCACCATTTATAATTCATTTAATAATGTGTCATATCACCTGACATATCATTAAAAACTTCATTTTTCACCCAAATATTTCCAAAACAATCCACTGTTTATTTATTAGTGTGTCTACCTTTTCTTACCTTTTACATACCATTTTCAAAATTTACATTACCTTCTTCACTAGATTATTTATTAGTTTATATACTATTTAGTTTTCCATATCAACATAATTATAATAACAATATTTAAATACAACATGAATAAAAGTAAAAATATATGAAACAGTTTTCAAATTCTAAAACTTTATTCAAGTTATAAACGAAATCTTAAACTATATAGTTATAACCTTTAAAAAAAGTCATCAAATTACACATATCTTTTATGAACTAGAAAAATAAAATATAAAGATAATAAAATATAGGAAAAGAGCTCACTACCCGCGCCAATCTCCACAAATGCCTACTATTGAAACCGTGAAATGCGACGTTTACGAGTCTTTCATTCGTCGAGTGCTTATTACCATCAAACGCCATTTTTACGTGTTCTCTTTGAAACAAAAAATAAACTATATACATGCTTAATTAATTGTAGTTAGAATTGTTCCGTTAACATAAAATGTCTAGCATAAATGATTATTAGAGTATCTACAACACTCTTATGTGGAGAAAGTCTAAAATTGCAAACTTTTAGGTGACTTTATAAGTTTTTAATGGTGATGAGATTTGTATAAACCTCCCATAAACCAATCAGTGGGTCTCTCCTCTCTTTCTCTGTATATCCCTCACACACACACCACGTGTTATAGTTTAACATTTTTTTATAAAAGAATTTAAATCTGATATAGAGCTAATGTGACAATTGTAAACGTTTTCGTTAAAGATGCTTTAGGTCACTTCATATGTTTCGGCGATTAAAAGATGGATGGTGCGGTCCGTTGTGGATGCTGGGAGTTTCAGTTTCCAATGGAGCGATTGGGTCCCGAAAAAATGTAATATTTTTATGTGGAGGGCCGTTCTGGATAGTCTTCCAACCAAGCAGGCTTTAGCTAGACGTCATTTGCATTGTGATGATCATAGTTGCGCTTTATGTGAGAGTAATGAGGAATCGCTCGAGCACTTGTTAACCGGGTGTTTCATTTCTATGGCCGTTTGGAATGCGATTGGTTCATGGTGCAATATCCCTAGATCTTTTGTTTTTCATGTCAATGATTTGGTGGAAGTGCATAAGGTTTGTGGTGCGACGGGGAACAAGAGATTGATTATTCATGGAATTGTCATCATTACTTGTTGGAGGATTTGGCGGGCTAGGAATGAAAAGATTTTTTCGGGCAAGAACACTAAGGTGGCAGAAATGGTTGCGGATATAAAATCTTTGGGTTTTCTTTGGTACAAAAATAGATCTAAGATAGGGGTAGTGGATTGGAAAAGATGGTGTTTATTTGATGTAACGTGATTGTTGTTTTTGGTTTTTGAATTTCAGCGTCTTTCTCCGTCTTGGTGATAGTCGTTGGTTGTGTTTGTTTTTAATGAAAGTCAATTTTCAAAAAAAAAAAAAAAGGACAAAAGAAGTCTAACTTAAGCATTAAAGTAAAACCACTTATTTTGGTTTGTTTAACAAAATTGTAAAATAGATAATAATAGTAGTAGAATTTATAAATATAGAAGATAACAAATCTGAACATTACCCCACCCCCGTGTCTCCCCTCACTTCCGTTGCTCTCCCTCTAAATGAGCAGAAAGCGGGAGTTACAGATAAAGCATTAAAACAAAAATAAAAACAATAAAATCTTCTTATTCATTCATCAAGTTCTCTGCAGCATCAATGTAAAAGCAGTAAAGTTAATATCACAGTGTGTGTGTGCGTGAAGATACATTACAATATTCACAATTTACAATATTACCTCACCGGCGTCGGAATCTCGTCGGAAAATGATGACGGGGTTAATCCAAGACCAGAATCTCGAGAAACAAATAGAGAAACAAATTGGCTGCATGTCTGGCTTCCTTCACATCTTTGACCGTCAACAGATTCTGGCCGGAAAACGTGTTTACTCCACCAAACGCCTCACTTCCTCACCGGAATCCGTTAAATCCGTACAGTCTACAGCAAGTAGTAGAGAAATCGAGAATCCAAAACCAAAGCCAAAGCCGGTGCCGGTAGAGCCGCCGTCAACGCCACCGAGGTCACCACTGCCGCCGAGATCGCTACTGCCGCTGCCGATATTCGAGCTGAAAGACGGATCGTATAAGAATTCGTGGAAATTTTGTAAAGAGATGCCGAGGCTGTCGCTTGACAGCCGAGCAACGGTTGATTCGAAAGGGAGTTTGTGTGCGAAAGAGATCCGAACGGAGAGTCTATCAAATAAAAGCTACGATAAGCAGCAACGCTCACCGAGTGTCATTGCGAGACTAATGGGACTCGGTGAGCTGCCAAGCTCACAACAAGCAAGTGAAGAAGAATCTATTAAGAAACCCGAGCTGCGAAGATCAGCTTCGGAGTCTCGGGTTTCACGAGAGTTGTTTAACTCAAGGTTCATTGATGGGAACAATGTTAATCAAACTAAACCGTCTAGTGAAACTAACAAGGTTATTGAAAGTAATAGTAATAGCAATAATTTGCTACGAGCTCAAGCTCAGAAGAATGAAGGTGTGGTTAAAACGTCTCAACGGAGGTTGTCTCAGCAGAGGCGAAGCTTCTTCGATTCAGGCGATGTGTTCCCTGAGACGGTTTATGATACCGAGAAGAGCTTGAAGCTTAGAGGAATTGACGAACAAACGAAAGATCTTGAAACATTGAAGCATATTCTCGAAGCGTTGCAGTTTAAAGGTTTGTTACATTCTAACAGACCTGTTACTAGAGACAGCCAACGGAACTTCGTTTATGATGATTCAAATTTGGTTAACACGAAGCCGTGGCGGTCGGGTGCACCGAATCGGGGATTTGGAAGTGTGAATAGATATTCCGGCGAGATATCACCGTCGGTCAGTCCAAGAAAGGATCGTGGAGTAGTATTTGATCGGAGCGGAAGGAGTCCGGTGAGAGGTAGAAACTCTCCTGAACGGAGCGGTAATTCGATTGTAAAGAGAAAATCGTTGAGTATCGAAACGGAGAGGCGAATGTACGCATCGTCTGATTCGCGAAGAAATTCGCCTATTAATTCTCCGAAACTTACACCTAAACGCAGCGGATCGGATATGTATTCTGGTACAAATCGCTCTCCGAGAAACAACCGATCGACAGAATCCGCTTATTCGAAGCAGCAGAAGGTTACTAGAAACATCCTTTTGGACGATGAATCATCATCTATTTCGGAAAGCTCAGGCAGCACAACTTCTCATTCCGATCTAGAGGTACACAAACATTTCATAATAAATGTAAACTTTCATTAATTCAAATATATCGGATTACAATAGAGAATCAGGTAACCGGACAACAAGCCGCACAACGCGTTACTAATTCAATTTAACGTTTATCGCAGAGATCGAAAACAGAGGAAAACCGCGAAGGAAAGAGTCTATTAGCAAGATGTGACAAACTACTACACAGCATAGCCGAAATGAACAGCATCAACGAGTCACACACGAGTTTCAATTCAGTCATACCGAGTCCAGTATCTGTCCTCGACTCAGCGTTTGACAAGGATGAAACGTCATCTCCGTCCCCTGTCATGAAACGCACCGTTGATTTCAAAGGTACGCACACACAAATCTACCATGACGTGGCACGATCTCATGGCTAATCATATCACTTCTTTTATTCCTTACTTTGATAACAGTGTCAGTACACTAAACAGTAAATACATAGGTCTATTTTAGCAGAATAATAATAATAATAAGTTAACATGTGCCAACGGCTGCCGTCACGTGACCAACGCAGTCTAACTGGTGGCTTACGACGGCGTCGTAAAGTCAAATTTTCATTGAATGTGCGTCAGTGTTTAAATTTTGGACAGAGACTGATACCAGTTTTTTCAAAATCAGTAATTGTGTACTTTTAGGTTTTCAGTTTTCACATATACTGTGGATTATGCATTTGTTGTTGGTAGAGTCGACTAACTAATTCTTTGTTTATTACGTGACAGATCTTACCGTTGATACGGAAGATGACATCTGGCGCTCGATTATTTCGAGTGTAAATTCAACCAAAGACGACGAGTTTGAGTTTATGGTCGGATTAATATCTGATGATTATGATTTCAAATACATTTCGAGAATACTCCGTGTGTCAAAACATTTTTCGGACTCTTCAAGCGCCTTTTATTTTCTCGAAAAACAATATTATCGCAACGAAAATGGCGCAAAACTCAAACGAAAGCTCGTGTTTGACGTGGTCAACGAAATCATCAACGAAAAGCAAGAATTACCGCCGTGGAAAACAACAGAATCGAACGGGTTCGATTCCGCTAAGCGAATTTGTTCGGAGTTCGAGAAGATCCGTGAGGTGGAAGCCGCGGATAATTTGTTAGATTTGATATGTAATGTGCTCAAAAAGGACCTTGCGGGAAGCAATGGGTGGGTGGATCAGCCCGTGGAGGTATCCGAAGCCGTACTGTACATCGAACGGCTGATATTCAAGGATTTGGTTAGTGAAACCATCCGAGATCTCGCTGACTTTGCCGGGAAAGCTATGTTGTTCGCGCCAAGAAGGAAATTAGTTTTTTAGATTTTAAAATAAGTGGGATTAATGCAGGCAGGAAAGAAGGAAGAGAGTAATCCGTTTAGTTTAATTTTAGTTTTAATTTTCGCGCTCTTTTTTTATTGTTATCATTTTATAAAGTCGGTATGTTTTTAATATATTTGTTTTTATTTATGTTTATGTTATGTTTGGATGGATTTTAAAATAATGATTTTAGTGAAGTATAAAAAGGAAAAGAAAAGATGCATGAGTGGGGCAAATTGGACCCGTGATATAACGGTCGCTGTTGGAATCTCTCTGTAAACAGAGGGACTGAAAATGATAAATAAAGGAATTGTATAACATGGGAGGCAGTGGTCTCGACAAGACTTTGGAAAAATATGATGTTTATGTAACTTAATATATTTTTTTATGTTTGGTATATATTTCAGACAATGTGAATTTCTTATAATAACAACAATTTAGTTTTAGTTGGTTAAAAAAATATTAGAACCACTCCAACATGTTATGTACTGATGTTTATGGTCAGTGTTGATGTTAGGATGTCGTTGTATTTTAAAGGTCCTAACCCTTGTTGAGTAGAATGTGTGGCCAAACAACATACGTATAACTATACATGTCTTGTCGTAAGCATTTGACAAGTCATCTTTGACTCGGGAGGTTTAGCCGATAAGATCTTGTAAATTGTAATACAACTTCAACAATAATAAATTGGGTATTCATCTTGTTGTCTATAAGGATGTGTGTGTGTGTCTTGTATATATTGTTAATTCATTCACAAGTAGTTTACTAACAAACATTACACGTTTATAGTTAATTTATAAATAGTTAATGAGACTTGAGCAACGATGTAGAAGATGAGATAATTACATTTGAAAAATATTTCGGTGGTATTCCTAGGCCAAAGCAATTGTAAGCACCATAAGCTACACATTAGAAGGTACATAAGGCCGATGCATGCTAATACTTGGGTTGTTAACTCAGTCACGTATATGAGAAGTATAAGCATACATATAACATATAACATATGCAAATACAACACGTATAAAATATAGTGAGGACTAGAATTCTACTCGCAAAGAAGTGGTATCAAAAGTATGAAGAAGCAAGAATAAACCCAAACCTCAATGAGCCAACCAAAAATTGGTTTTGTCTGGTAGACCAAGTCTATACGAGTATCGTCATGATTAAATATAATAATCATGTTCGATCAACAAAGTTACTTTTTATTGTTATTTGGCATTTAAAATTCAAACATAGCTACGGGTATTCGGGGGTGAAGCTCAGCTTCACCTTGGGTTCATTTGGTTTGGTCGGTTACATCGTCGTCGATAGAATTGGGTTAATTCTACATGCCGAAAGCGGTCCCATGAAGCTGAAGTGAAGGAGCCATCAACCAATCAAATCTTTTCCTTTTTATTGTTTTATATTAATTTTTATTTCTTTCATCTATAAATCTTCATACACCCCTAATAAATCTTTAAAAATCTCCACAAACTCTCTATTTTTTACATTGTAATGTATCATTGGTTGATCTTTCTCCATAATTCTTCATAGCATTCACATCTTATCCCCTTACATAATAACTTGATTTGCATAACCCAAAATCGATTTGATAAACACAGTATCTAAAGCAAGATATTGCTTTGAAATTTGTATCTATCTTAACTTAAATACCTACTAAAAAAACTATATCTTATAATGTTGTATTATACCATTAAATGGGTTTATATTTTACAAGTACTTTATGTATTATCTAGTCAAAGAAAAGAAATTAAATATACAATAATAACTATAAGGGGACCCGGGGTGGTTCATTTCTCATCACACACCACCACCAATGGTGGTGTGCCACATCACCAACCCCAAATCCATCACATGTGATGAATTTTACAAGGGGTGGTGTTCATTTCTCATCACACACATCTCAACGGCCCCCTCCCATTTCCAAGGGATACATTTCCTCGATAAACACCCATCACTTGCATGATGGCCATCACGCAACACTCCCCCTCACGCTTGACAAAAGGACCGGCGGCGGTGTGCTAAGAGCCCTCACGCGTAATGGGTGGCTTATCACGCGGTGCCCCATCCCCCTAGGGTGAAACAAAAATGTACCATGTAGACAAGTACAAGGAATGCCTGAGAGTTATAACTGTGGGCCTGAAAAGCCCATTGACTGAGCCCATCACTTAGGACTAGGGGTTTCTAGACTTGTGTGGCGGGCCATGCAATTTATATCATGATTTGGGTAACAAGGACAAAGAGAGTAACATGTAATGTTGGGAAATACAATGTAAGGTGACTTTTCATCATACATGAAAACAACACCACTATCTTCAGAGTTAATGAAACATACGATTAATGTCCTGTCTTTTTACCAACCCTTAACAAATTTCTTTTTCTTGTCAAGTCAGAATAAAAATAATAATATGTATTATATTATATATAATTTTAGTGGCCAATGGTTGTTTTAGTTGTGTGTTATTATTGAAGTATTGATTTGGTAAAATAAAGTAATCATCTAAACTCTCTTAAATAGTATCTAATAAGCGAACAATGTAAAATGCAGTAAATAAATTAGTTCATCATGTTTAAAACTTGGGGCGTAAATGAGACAAACTAGATGCCACTCTTAAGCTAATCGCGATTGACTCGATAATAGCTCGAATGCAGATTAGTCTAGCATGCTTGGACTTAAATTGAAGGTTTTTAAAGAATAACTCAAGCCATATAATTTCTTACGTGTAAACATTATAAGTATGATATATATAACTATAACTATACATGCATAAAAGTAAAAACAATTACATATTTCATAAATAATAATTGAGTCGAGTAAAAGTTGTGTGCTGAAATCAAGATTTAGAAAACTGAACTAAACTCTAAACTCTCTTAAATTAAGTGAGCCAAGCTTCGGCTTAGACGTTTCACCCTTACTTCTAAACTCAATCTAATTTTACAAAAGTATGTAACATTTTACATGTGAGTTAAGTACACTCTCTCCTTGTTTGTTTCTTTGGACTTTTCATGTATCATTTCTAGACATACTTTTTTTTGTTGTTATTTTAAACATATGCATTACTACTCATAAATCATAATATATCAGGTTTTGTATGCCTCTTAGACCGTCCGTAGTCGGCACGTTTTGTAGGCGTTGCAGCCTATAACGCCGAGGGCACACCCCCCCCCCCCCCCCACCCCGCAGTTTTGGCTTTTTTTTAATCGTTATACATATAACGCGTAGAATGGCACCAATATCAAGAAACTAGCTGTTGGAAATAAAATAAATATTATCTATATATTAACTCATACCAAATCAAAACTTATCAAACTTATTAAAAATCACTTTCAATATATTTTCTCACAAAAAATTCACTATATAAATGGATCCTCCATCTATATATAAACGGTTTTTCAGGCCTGACCAACAAGCTGACGACGAGGCGGAGGAATAGGCGGTTACGAGTGCGATTATGCTCGCGACAACTTATTTGAGTTCCGTTACGAGTGCGATTAGCTCTCCACCACCCCCCGTTTCAAAAAGAGCATATATCGAACGAGATCGTACCGAAGCCAACAACTGGTTGATGGCGGATTACTTCTGCGATTCGTCGAGATACAAGAACCCGAAGACCTTTAGGCGTCGTTTTCGGATGTCTAAAAATTTATTTATGCGCATCACTAGTGATTTGGAGCGTGAGCTTGATTACGTTAAGCAAAAGACGGACGATCGAGGGACGATAGGATTCACGGCTATTCAGAAGGTTACGTCAGCCGTACGCGTGCTCGCCTACGGAAACACGACTAACATCAACGACGAGTATTTAAAGATGGCCGATAAAACAACTCGGGACAGCTTGAAGTATTTTTGTTACGGTACGTTTTGTATTTTTTTAAATAATTATATCACTTGTTTACTTTAATCAATTATTTTATAAAAGTTGTGTAAATATAGGAATATTGAAACTATATGGAACACATTATCTGAGAGAGCCAAACTGTAACGATCTACAACGTCTTTACGAGACACATACAAGAGTGCATGGTTTCCCCGCATGATAGGGAGTGTAGATTGCAGGCATTGGGAATGAGCTAATTGTCCAACTGCATGGCGAGTTCAATTCACACGAGGTGACCAAAAGAGACCAACGGTCAGCCTTAAAGCGATTGCTTCATACAACCTTTGGATTTGGTCGGCATTCTTTGGTGTTCCCGGTCCCAACAATGACATAACCGTCTTAGAGCAGTCTCTTGCGATGGAGAGTTACATATCTGGGACCGTTCCCGTCGCTTCGTTTTGGGCTAACGATAACTTCACTTCTACCATCATGGGTACTATCTGGGTGATGGAATATATCCAAAGTATGCGATAATCGTTAAAACATTCAGAGACCCGATGGATGAAAAAAGACATTATTTTAAGAAAGTGTAAGAGTCTGCGAGAAAGGATATCGATAGGTGTTTTGGTGTTCTTCAACAACGATGGAATTTTGTTAAAATCCTTGTCGTATATGGTCTTTAGAAAGAATGAAATGTGCTATGTATGCGTGTATCATAATGCATAACATGATCATCGAGGACGAGGAAAGAGCAATATGTCCAACTTTCATACCGGATCCGGATCCATCACGGACTCCGGCAAGTATGGAGCAAAGACTCGAAAACTCGGATTCCGTTGCGGTCAAGAGAGATACTTAACGCACTAAAGGAGGATTTGGTCCAACATCTTTGGATGTATCGGCCTTTGCCTGGTGAAAACGATGATCAAAACGAGGGCAACAATGAAGACGATGATGAAGACGACGACGACGATGACGAAGACGATGAAGACGAAGAGGGCGACGGCGACGAGGACGAAGAGGGCGAAGACGACGAGGACGACAACGACGACGAGTAGTTTTTTTTTATTTTAATGTAATATTTATTTAATAAAATATTATTGTTATTTGATTATTTTTATTAAAAAATTAAAAAAAAAACAAAAGGTGTAAAAGTGATTGTGCGTCACATGACGTATAACGTATGGGGGTGGAGAGTTATAACTACACCCTTTTTTTTTATAAAAAATCATAACTCTATAACACGTGTCAAATATGTATGTATATCATTAAAAAGTTGTTTATGTATTATCTTAATTTAGATGTAGTTAGACATGAGACTGGTTATTGGCTTATATGTTTAAAGAGTAGCGTCCCCACAAAACTTTTCTAAATATAACCGATTGATGGACAGTTATATATCAAGTGAAAGATGGCATACCTAGTTAAAATTCAACCAAACTTTTAATTGTACCTTCTGTAATGCAGCTTGTACGATTGTCTATAGTGTAACATCGTGAAAATTTCGAGTTCAAAGTATCAACATTTCAAAATCTAGGGACTAAAAATTGCAAAATTCTAAAGTTGAGGGTTAAAATGAAAATTCTGATTTTTCTACCCATCGTGCTACGCGATAGGTCATCAGAGAGACCCATCGCGTACCGCGATGGGTTGTCTGACAACGAGACGCGTGGCAATCCACGTGTCAACACGTGACACACCAGTCGCCACGTGTCCCGACACGTGTCCACACGTGGCACGACGTCCACCACGTGTCAACACGTGGCACAACCACGTGGCGACACGTGGCAGACCTACGTTGTGACTCACGTGGGATACGTCGCGGTACACGACGGGTGCCCAGGAGCCCATCGCGTACCGCGATGCGACACCAGATTTTGCCTATAAATAGCAAGGTCGGGATCTCACTCTTGGCACACCAAAACCTGCTCTCCTTTCTCTCTCTAACATCTCTCTACAATGCCACAATCATATACTCGATTTGCCTAGATAAACTTGCCTTGTTTCCTCGTAAAACGTGTCCCGAACCTTCAATTGTGTATCAACGATTCCTTGAAGTTTGTGCCGCCTTCCACCCTCATTCATCAAGAAGGCGTTGTTGTAATGGCAAAAAGTCCCAAAAGACGTGTCGACGAGTGTTGAAGTTGGCATATCAAAGTTGATCGAGAAAAGTAAAGCGGCGTCGGAGTGCTGCTCATTTCTCTAGAGTTTCTATACGCCACTTAAGGTTAGGCGTAATATCGAATTTCAATATAATTGAATATTATATTCAAGGCTTAAGCCTTAAGTCGAGGTTATACTCGATGCCTCGATAAAAGAAAATGAAAACATAACAAAGAAATGAATGAATAAATGATTATAGAATATTGTGATAACATATATATGTGTGTAAGTATATATGTATATTCTTTGTTATGAAATATTATTTAATGAATAAAGAGTATTCATAAATAATAAAAGAAAAGAATTACGTTTCTTGGAGAAGAAGAAACGTCGGGTTTTTATATAAACTAAAGGTTTATAATTTACTTTTAAACAAGAGGTTTTCAAGTAAATAAGAATTGAACTAAAGGTTCAATCGAGGATTGAGATAAAAGACTAAAGGTCTTAAGCCGGATCGTGTATCCGACTAACAAATATTTATACTCGTACTATAGGTGCGAGATAAAGAAAGAGAAAGACCCTTGGACGGTGAGTGAAGCCGATCCTAAAGAGACAAGGTGAATACGCCCCCAAACTTTTAAAACTTGTTTTCAAAATAAGTCAACTTGTTATATGAAATTGTTTACAAGGAACTTTGTGTTCCTAAAACCGTTATGACTATGGGTATAAACCTAGCCCTCAGGATGTGGTATACATATGTCTGGATCCTTACAAAGGTGGTACTATGCGATGAATGGGCATGATCGCACCACCCTTGGTCGTAGGACGCTCTCCTGCAGGGAGTACGACCGTTGTGTGTATTTACGAGTACTTAATGAAGTCGAACGCTGCGGTGTTTGTGAGGTGACCTAGTGTAGAGGCTCTAGTTTATAATGTGTTATTTGACTTTGTTATTCCTAAGCCACGTTGGGCCGAGGCAGGCGTAGTCTCGTGGGGTAATAAAGTAAAAGAGTTATTTTTGTGTCAGCGTGTTCACCAGCATTCTTTGCTGACGTATTTTCTTACATTTTGCAGGTGAACAAGTTTAGCACTTGGAGTGTCGAAGTGCTACTAATGTCCGATGGCTCGGATTATTTTGTAATAACTTAATATGGTGGTTTGTAATCATAAACACATAAATATTTTTTAATAACTTAAACTGGTATTTTATAATCCCGTCTTTTGAATGTATATATAAAAGTTACATTTTCGATCCTTAAAGTTTATGAGTCTTCCGCAAACTAAACGCAACTCTGACTTATTTACAACTATGATACCAACTGTTGGGTCACACTCCTAGGCCTTAGACGGGGGTGTGACAGGTTGGTATCAGAGCCATCGATCTTAGCAAATTGGGTATCGTAAAACAATACCCAAGCTTCGATCCAAGTTTAGGAAATAATTGTTTATGTGTTTAGGGATAAGATAGGCTGGTAACCTTTCTTTCCCACTCTACATTCTAAACCACCCCTAATATAGATGTCGTTTAAAGCTCACATCGAAGACTTTATGCGCAAGACAAAGGAAGCTGGAATTGCCGAACCCTACCCCGAAAACAACATGAGCGAAGGGTACTATGAGGCGTACTTTAATTAAAATGTGGAACATGACCTGACCAAACCAGTGTACTACCCCGGAAGTCGACACTACCCAATAGATGTTCCCGATAGTCCACCAAAACAAGGAATGGAGCCACCAAGACATTCAAACTACCACCCACCGACATTACCGATGTATCAACCTTCCGAAGTACCGACATACCATCCAACAGAAATCTTCACTTACCAACCCTCGGAGACACCACAATGCTATCCAGCCGGATACCTACCAAATTCTCAACCATCCTCCGAGTGGATGAAATATCTCTCTGAACAACAAGAGTGGCATGCCAGAAGCTCCACTCTCAATGAAGTCAATTCCCAACCAACCAATAATGAAGGACCGTCTCGTAGACCCAAGATGAGGGTAATGATGCCTACTGAGACTTTCCAGAGGATCTCAATAAACGATGAAACCACACAACCCATGGAGGAAGATGAACCGGAAGAAAAGGAACCAGAAGAAGAAGAGGAATCCGAAGAAGAGGATCCTAAAGAAGAGGACCATGAGGAAGAGATTGAGGAAGAATCGGAAGAAGAGCATCATGAGAATCCAACGAAATGGCAAGCCCAATGGAAGGATCAATCACTTCCCAAATTGCAAGCTATGGTTCTGTGGATCCATATGTTCAGCATCTTGAGAAACTTAGGAATCAAGCTTCATCAAGCTTTCCACCATTTCAAGGTGAGATTCCGTCAATCCAAGAACAAGCGGATGAGATCCGTGAGCAGAATCAAGCTGCCAAGACCTACCTCTACCTTTCATCCACCATGGATTATGTTCCGTATCCAGAACCAAGGAACCTTTACGAAATGGTGACGTTGGGTTACCGTGACCCACCTCCGCAGTATGGATACCCCAACATAATCCCACAGTCATATGAAGAACACCTGGATCGCGCATTACACGAGACCGATGACTGGAGGAAGAAGGTAGACGAAGAGGAGAAGAAAAAGAAGAAAGTCGGAGAAACAATCATTCGTAAATGCAACAAGATATCGAAGGTTGTGAAGAAGTTCTTGAAGAACTGAAGATGGTGGCCATATGAAGACTGTGTGTAAAATAGTCTTGTCTGTTATGTGTAATATAAGTACGAATAAATAAAGAACGTTTGAAACGTTCTCTTGTAATGATAGGACTAGTTATATATATCGTTGGAACGATATATATACTTATGTGTATATGAAATATACATATCCTTTTGTGATATGTAAATATGAAATAAAATGTGTGTTTAATATGAGAAATTGCTAAATTTCAGTTAAAAAGGCATATTAAGAAAATATGTCTGAACAAAGTAACAACAATAACGCTCGAAATGAGAGAGATATGAGAAATAAAGGGAAAGGTCCTGAGAACGAGCGAGAGGAAGAAATTCCTGAGAAATACATGAATAGAATCCAAAAGATGATTAAAGATGCGGTTAGGGAAGAATCCGCGTTTAAATCTCAATCTAAACAATCTAGACATTCTCGAACTGTTAATCCTTCTGTTCATCCCTCTCGAAAATCTGAAAAATCTCATTCAAACCCATCTCGTGTTGAAGAGAGTGTTCATGAGTCTAACGCCGATGGCGGAATTAGACGTGAGTTCAAGAAACTCAAGATTAGTGGTTGTACATTCGAAGATTTTAAGTACTATGGACCGAAAGAGTTCCATGGTGACAAGGGAGCCATCACAACCGTGAGGTGGCTCGAGGAGATAGAAACTCTTGTTATCACAAGCAAGTGTTCTGAGGAGGAAAAGATCCAATACTCCGCTCTCATGTTCAAGGGTGAAGCGCACGAGTGGTGGAATGCGCTATTGTTGAGTAAGGGAAGAGAAGTGATGTACGGCCTGACGTGGGAAGAGTTTAAGGCCATGGTAATAGGGAAGTTTTGTCCGATGCACGAAACTGATCAAATCCAAACTAAGTTCCTTAACCATAAGGTCGTAGGGACAAGCCTTCGAGAATACAATACCAAATTCCTTGAATACTGTCGCCTAGTTCCCCAGCTGGTTAACCCTGAGTCCAGCAAAGTCACTCGATACATATGGGGACTGCCGCGGGAAATCCGCGACATGGTAAGGTCTCACCTACCTCAAACCGCTGACTCTGCTATGGAGTTGGCTGGGTACTTGATGGGCGGCATGGTCCGCAACAAGGAAGAGGACAATAAGGTGATTCCAACGACTGCACAAGGAAGGACTGGTGGAAGTTCCAACTTTAGAGGCAAGGGCGTAAACCGAAACAACTCTACGCCGTGCAAAACATGTAGGAGATACCATAAAGACCGATGCAAGTTTTCCCCGTCTCCTAAATTCTGTGAGTCCTGTAATCGTACGGGACATGATGCTGCTAATTGTTGGAAGAAGAAGATGACTTGCTTTAATTGCAAGGAGATGGGCCATCTGAGTTTTGAGTGCCCAAAGAACAAGCCTACTACTGGTGGTGAAGGTGGAAGTGGCCAGAACAAAGAGGGAAACGCTCGAGTCTTCGTACTCGACACAAAAAGGGCCGCTGATGTGCCGGAAACCATAACCGGTACGTTTCTAGTCAACGACACCTATGCTAGAGTTTTGTTTGATTTGGGTGCCAATTTAAGTTTTATAGATTATAGTTTCTGTAGTCTATTAAACAAACCTTTAAAAAAAATTAGATAAAACTCTAAGCATCGAGACTGCTAGTGGCGAAATCGTTAAGATCTCCGAAGCCCTTGAAAACAGAAAAATACTTTTAGCTGGTTATATTCTGCCTATCTGTTTATTACCTATGAGTCTGGCTGGTTTTGATATTGTACTTGGTATGGATAGGTTATCCGATAACCATGCTCGTATCATCTGCAATAGCAAAACTGTTGAACTTCAAGCCCCTGATAAACGAACAATTCGAATTGAAGAGGGCAAAGACGCTGGCCAAGTTAGCATAATCTCCATGATTAGGGCTAACAAATGTTTGAATCAAGGATGCCTCGCATTCATGGCCTACGTCACTAAAGAATCAAAGCCAAAAGAAATCAAAGACGTTCCTATTGTTTCTGACTTTTCTGACGTCTTTCCTGATGAACTTCCTGGAATCCCTCCCGATCGTGAAGTAGAATTTAGGATCGATCTCATTCCCGGTACTGCTCCGATCGCCAAAGCTCCGTATCGCTTAGGGCCAACTGAAATGAAGGAGTTGAAGAAACAACTCGATGAGCTTCTTGAGAAAGGTTTCATCCGACCGAGTTCGTCGCCTTGGGGAGCGCCAATTCTATTCGTCAAAAAGAAGGATGGTTCTATGCGAATGTGTATCGATTATCATGCGTTGAACAAAGTTACAATTAAGAATCGTGATCCACTCCCATACGATGATCTTTTCGACCAACTCCAAGGTGCTAGCTATTTTTCTAAAATCGATCTTCGTTCCGGCTATCACCAACTCAAGGTTCAAACCGAAGATATTCCGAAAACCGCATTTCGAACAAGGTATGGACATTATGAGTTCACGGTCATGCCGTTTGGACTCACTAATGCCCCAGCTGCGTTCATGGATATGATGAACCGTATTTGCAAGCCATACTTGGATAAGTTTGTTATCGTATTCATCGACGATATACTTATTTACTCTAAGTCTAAGGTTGATCATGAAATTCATCTCCAAACTTTGCTTGAGATCCTTAGAACCGAGAAGTTGTACGCCAAGTTCTCGAATTGCGAATTTTGGTTACACGAGGTGCAATTTCTTGGTCATATCATTAATGTCAACGGTATTCAAGTGGACCCCGCTAAGATTGAAGCTATCTCTAAGTGGGAGGTCCCGAAATCGCCAACCGAGATCCGAAGTTTCTTAGGTTTGGCCGGTTATTACCGTAGGTTCATCGAGAACTTTTCTCGAATCGCCGTTCCCTTAACTTCCTTAACTCGTAAAAATATCAAATATGAATGGGGAACGAAGCAACAAGAGGCGTTCGATATACTTAAACAAAAACTCACCCAAGCACCTATCTTGGCTTTGCCAGAAGGTACTGAGGATTTTGTAGTCTTTTGTGACGCATCTCACTCGGGTTTGGGATGTGTACTAATGCAACGCAAGAAAGTAACGCCTATGCCTCTCGTCAACTCAAAGTACACGAGAAGAACTACACGACTCACGATCTAGAGTTAGGTGCCATAATATTTACACTTAAGATATGGAGGCACTATCTCTATGGAGTAAGATTTACCGTGTATACTGATCATAAGAGTTTAAAACACATATTCGAACAAAAAGAGCTTAATATGCGCCAACGACACTAGATGGAAACGCTCAACGACTATGATTGCGAGATTGTATATCATGAAGGCAAAGCCAACGTTGTGGCTGACGTCTTAAGTCGTAAAGAGCACGAAAAGCCAAAAAGAGTTCGAGCATTGTGGCTAGAACTTCAAATTGATCTTTTCGAACAAATAAAATCCGCGCAAACACAAGCGATCAATGAAAACCAAATCTCCAACGAAAAACGTAACGGCACCATTGACTCATTAGTCAAGGGTGACGATGGTATCCTTAGAATGGGAAACCGAATTTGGGTACCAATCGTTGAAAGTTTGCGTGAGAAAATCTTGAATAAAGCTCACAAGTCAAAATACATGATGCATCCCGGAAGTGATAAGATGTACCACAATCTAAAGGCGAACTATTGGTGGAATGGAATGAAAAGGGATGTCGCTTCGCATGTTGCGAAATGTTTAACTTGTTTAAAAGTTAAGACTGAACACCAAAAGCCTTCGGGATTGCTGCAGCAACCCGAACTTCCCGTTGGAAGTGGGAGTTAATTACTATGGACTTCATTACCAAACTCCCGAAGACGACTCGACAACACAATTCTATTTGGGTGATTGTGGATCGATTGACGAAATCCGCACACTTTATACCCATCAATGAGTCGTACTCTATGGATAGACTAGCGCATATCTATGTAAACACCATTGTCGCTTTGCATGGAGTATCGTTGTCTATAATATCTGATCGAGACAGTCGTTTTACGTCTCATTTCTGGAAAAGCTTCCAACAAGCTCTTGGTACGAAATTGAATCTTAGCACTGCCTATCATCCGCAAACTGATGGGCAAAGCGAAAGGACAATTCAAACGTTGGAAGATATGCTCCGCGCTTGTGTGATATATTTAGGCGGAAGTTGGGACGACCACTAACCCCTAATGGAATTTTCATATAATAATAGTTATCACGCAAGTATTCGAGCCGCACCATTTGAGTCGTTATATGGTCGAAAGTGTAGAACGCCCGTGTGTTGGACTAAAACTGGAGACAACCAATTGTCTGGACCTGAGATTGTCCAAGAAACAACCGACAAAGTTCTCCAAATCCGAGAACGACTTAAGACGGCGCGTGATCGCCAAAAGAGCTACGCCGATGTTCGTCGTAAGCCGTTAGAATTTCAAGTCGGTGACAAAGTGTTATTAAAAGTCTCGCCTTGGAAAGGAGTTGTTCGCTTCGACAAGAAAGGAAAATTGAGTCCTCGATTCGTTGGACCTTTCGAGGTACTTGAACGAATCGGCACTGTTGCATACCGATTGCGACTGCCCGAGGAAATGCAAGGAATACATGACGTATTCCATGTTTCGAATCTGCGTAAGTGTTTGACCGACGAATCTTTGGCTATGCCATTGAAAGACGTAGAAATAAACGAAAATTTAAAATTCGTAGAACGTCCAATTAAAATTGAAGATTTGAAAACAAAGAAATTGAAAAGAAAAACTTTGAAAATTGTGAAAGTTAAATGTGACTCGCGTAGAAGGCCCGAATATACTTGGGAACTCGAATCAGAAATGAAAAGAAAATACCCACACTTGTTCGAGTAAAGCAATCTCGAGGACGAGATTTGTTTCAAAGTGGGGAGGATGTAACATCGTGAAAATTTCGAGTTCAAAGCATCAACTTTCCAAAATCTAGGGACGACATGGCACGACGTCCGCCACGTGTCAACACGTGGCAGACCTACGTTGTGACTCACGTGGGATACGTCGCGGTACGCGACGGGTGCCCAGGAGCCCATCGCGTACCGCGATGGGACACCAGATTTTGCTTATAAATAGCAAGGTCGGGATCTCACTCTTGGCACACCAAAACCTGCTCTCCTTTCTCTCTCTAACATCTCTCTACAACGCCATAATCATATACTCGATTTGCCTCGATAAACATGCCTTGTTTCCTCGTAAAACGTGTCCCGAACCTTCAATTGTGTATCAACGATTCCTTGAAGTTTGTGCCGCCTTCCACCCTCATTCATCAAGAAGGCGTTGTTGTAATGGCAAAAAGTCCCAAAAGACGTGCCGACGAGTGTTGAAGTTGGCATATCAAAGTTGATCGAGAAAAGTAAAGCGGCGTCGGAGTGCTGCTCATTTCTCTAGAGTTTCTATACGCCACTTAAGGTTAGGCGTAATATCGAATTTCAATATAATTGAATATTATATTCAAGGCTTAAGCCTTAAGTCGAGGTTATACTCGATGCCTCGATAAAAGAAAATGAAAACATAACAAAGAAATGAATGAATAAATGATTATAGAATATTGTGATAACATATATATGTGTGTAAGTATATATGTATATTCTTTGTTATGAAATATTATTTAATGAATAAAGAGTATTCATAAATAATAAAAGAAAAGAATTACGTTTCTTGGAGAAGAAGAAACGTCGGGTTTTTATATAAACTAAAGGTTTATAATTTACTTTTAAACAAGAGGTTTTCAAGTAAATAAGAATTGAACTAAAGGTTCAATCGAGGATTGAGATATAAGACTAAAGGTCTTAAGCCGGATCGTGTATCCGACTAACAAATATTTATACTCGTACTATAGGTGCGAGATAAAGAAAGGGAAAGACCCTTGGACGGTGAGTGAAGCCGATCCTAAAGAGACAAGGTGAATACGCCCCCAAACTTTTAAAAATTGTTTTCAAAATAAGTCAACTTGTTATATGAAATTGTTTACAAGGAACTTGTGTTCCTAAAACCGTTATGACTATGGGTATAAAGCTAGCCCTCAGGATGTGGTATACATATGTCTGGATCCTTACATAGGTGGTACTATGCGATGAATGGGCATGATCGCACCACCCTTGGTCGTAGGACGCTCTCCTGCAGGGAGTACGACCGTTGTGTGTATTTACGGGTACTTAATGAAGTCGAACGTTGCGGTGTTTGTGAGGTGACCTAGTGTAGAGGCTCTAGTTTATAATGTGTTATTTGACTTTGTTATTCCTAAGCCACGTTGGGCCGAGGCAGGTGTAGTCTCGAGGGGTAATAAAGTAAAAGAGTTATTTTTGCGTCAGCGTGTTCACCAGCATTCGTTGCTGACGTATTTTCTTACATTTTGCAGGTGAACAAGTTTAGCACTTGGAGTGTCGAAGTGCTACTAATGTCCGATGGCTCGGATTATTTTGTAATAACTTAATATGGTCGGTTGTAATCATAAACACATAAATATTTTGTAATAACTTAAACGGGTATTTTATAATCCCGTCTTTTGAATGTATATATAAAAGTTATATTTTCGATCCTTAAAGTTTATGAGTCTTCCGCAAACTAAACGCAACTCTGATTTATTTACAACTATGATACCAACTGTTGGGTCACACTCCTAGGCCTTAGACGGGGGTGTGACATATAGGTTGGATTTTAGATGTGGTACACCTATTAGCACAATTTCTCCTTTGCAATAAAGAGGTTGTAGTACGTAATAACTGCTTATAGTTAATTGTTCACATACTTTGTTGAGTTTGTTACTCGAAATAAACCAATAACCAAACTAAGATGTTTATATTTTTCTACTAAAATTGTCATCCGAGTCGCTGTTTGTATTATTATGAAATGGTTCCATAAAAATTAATTCCATCGATCAAAGGAGTTGCGACGCAACTTATTGTCCGTTTACCTGACTACTTGTCTCTCGATTGTAATCGGATCCTATAATAATCAATTTGTTCTATTACTCTTTGCCGTGTCGGCTCAACCATTTTGGAGGCCTAAAACGAGGCGAGTATTCGAGGCCTTTTTCGAATTTGATTGTTTCAAGCAAAACAGTTAACCACAAATATGTTTGTGTTAATTTGTTCTAACTTTGGTATAGTTTTCACCATTTAGTATGTTTTTTGTCGAACTTTGGCCTAAAATGGATGCCTTATTCAAGTGAGGGTCCAAAGCCCTAGCTTGAGTTTACTCCATCTAGAGACGGTCTTTACTTTAAGGATCCCAAAATCTTAGCTTAGATAGTCGTTATTCATCAGAAGGCCAATAGTTTAATTACCGGTATCAATTTTGTAGTAGTTGTGTTCCTCCAAGTCGTTGAGGGTTTTAGTCTTAGGTTATGTGTTGTGATTGAAGCCATCACCAAGATTCATCCTATTATATTGCGCCACAAGGCACTTACTGGACCTGATCCTTCACCCATACTCACCCGCACCCCTCCTCACTTGAGCCTATTATGGTGATTTTGTCGTTAGCACCCACCCCACTCACCTATAGCGGCCATGAGTGGGCTGGCGCCTAATCGTTCACACCCCTTTTTGGTAAAAGGTGTTGTGGTGTTTGCGAATGACATGACTGAAGCCCCATATTCATCCCCGTACCCCCCCCCCCCCCAATTCTTTCACAACGCATAATCTTACGATGTGTGATTGCTATGCAGTATTAGCCATTACACTAAAAGGCATGTAAGGTATGTATCGCTAAATATATTTCGCTACCCATCAAGTCTTATTTATAGAGATTTAGTTGTTCTATTATCTTATTTAACACATAAAGATTCAAACACGTTAGATGATTCATAATCGAATGAGTCAACAATTACATCTCATTATATGGTATTTTTGACAATGCCACTTACAAAACGATTCAAAATAAATTTAGAACACGTTTCACATACAAAAGAAAATCATTTTAACAAACTTAAAATTATTTTGCTTACAATAAAATATTCATACCATAAACGCATTTGAAGCATACTTTTCACAATTTTTTACAAACAAATAAAAGCCATCCTTAGATCTCATAAGTCATAACCATTGAATATTTAGATGTCGTTAATACTCAATAGTAATGGTATAGGTCCAGTTGATGAAGGTCTTTACATATTGAAGTAACCAAGATTGACGGTCTTTACACATTAGTCAAGAGTTGGATACTTGAATGAGGCAACATACCAATCTATATACCAAATCATTAGGGTTTAATAAGGTAATCTGTGATTACCCTAGAACTATCCAAGCCCGTGGCTCGCAACTTGTTTGATAAGAGTTTGCTCGTAGCTCAACTCGAGCTACTTAGCTTGTAAAGATATTTGAGCCGTCGGAAGCTCGCAATGATAATTAGCATCCTTGATTTTTCTTTTATAGCAGGTAATGTGAGACTGTGTTACTGTTAACTCATCGAACAAGTTCACCTTAAAGACTAAGTCAACTTCATCGAACCACAAGTTGAATACAAGCCAAGTAAATTTAGGTTTCTAACTCAGATCAAAGATTATGGACAAAATCACAAACTAACACGAGTTGAGTAAATCTAGAATCGTTGATAATGTTGACAGAGTAAGTTGGATAAGTTTTTACACAATGAATACTAGTTATAGTTATATTGTGGTCCTTAAATTTTATGAATCCTCATTCTTTGATCTTGTTACATGTAACACAAGTACAAAACGTCGCATTGATTTAACTAGTTTTATATTTTGATTTACATTTTATGGTCTTGTTAAATTTAAAAAATAAAAATACAAAACATAATATAATGTCAATGCTTGTTATTGTTAGTTAAACAACAATGTAGTGTTAAAGAGATGTGTTAGTTAAAACCTTATTGCCTATGCGACAATGACATGACACTCTAACTAGCAACTTTAACATGTTCCATAACAACCGGCCTTAAGTATCATACAACGAAAGAAATACAAGTTAGCAAATAATTTATTATCCGATTGTGTGGTCTTTAAATTCTTGTGAAATCCCCAGCATTTTACTATTTTAATATTGTTACATGTAACACACCAAGTACAAAACGTCATTTGCTATAACCTTTTATTTTCCACCTTCACTTGTGTCAAATGTGAAGTTCATTATTAGCTCATTAACTACAAAATGCAAAGAAGTCGTAGTTATAAATTTTTATAAATGTTAACCAACGACTGGGTATTAATTTCATAGTGGGACTCTGCCTTAAATACATGTCTCTCATGTGTATGTAAGTTATTAATAACCGTAATTCAATATGGTTCCTTTATTGATGTTTTTAAGGAAAATATGTAGGTAGAAATGAAAGTGGGTTTAACTTTTGAGAGAACATTAAATTTATGGGTTTGTGGTTAATCTAAACTGTTTAAGATCAGTTTAAAGTTGAAATAATGCATTTAGCTAGATGAGTTTGAGCTTGTTCGAGCTGACTCCGTGAACATGTTTAGCAATTAGCAACTCGTTAGGTTTGAACAAAGATCGATTGGTTTGCACGCACTTGTTTGACCAATTTATTTTAAAATTAATGTTTTATGTTTTAAGTTAAACTGATTGAATAGTTTATACTAATCTCTATAAGTTAAAAGAGATGAATATTAGGTTTAGTAATTTAAACGTAGTTGTTTTATATGCATTTGCATTTTGGTTTTAAACATGTGACTTTTGAGCATTAATGTGAAAATAAAACAAAATTTAATTAGTTAAACATGTCATGTTATGTCAACCCTCGAACATGTGTGTCACTTTTGTTCATATGACTGCAAAGATTTTCAAGTTCTTGTCTAGTTTGACATGTCAACTTGTGAACACGACACGTTTAACAGCTCTAATCTCTCATATTTCCCATAACATAAGATAACACAATAATCTTTTTGTTAAACTTTTGTCAATTTTAAATTAATCTTCATGTAAATTAACTACTTTCTCCATACATTACAATTTTTTTTCGCTCTCTCTGTCACGAGCAACAAATCTGTGGACGGATATAACTATATGATGATGTAGTGACACTAGAGTTCATTTTACATATAGTTTTTAATATATATTAAATGTTGAATGAACTTGTAGGTTTAGGTTTTTGAATGATACATTCAAAAAGCAGCATGCCAATGAAACAACATGACATACGGTTAAATTAGTAATCAAACCGTCCCTTCGTTGACATTGCTCGGGGTTTAAACCTTATACTCCTACTTTTTTTTATTATATTTTACGGGTGGCATTCAAAGTAAAAGATAACCAATTACTCGAATGGTAAATCAAAGAACTTATATCTACACTAAAAAAACCAAAATATATTTGTGGCTCGACATGATAGAAAATCCCTCTTGATAGTCATATGAAAACTGCAAAAATGTGACCCTAACGGAAGCCATTGTCCGCCCATCTAAAACTTTCTTCCTTGTCATTCTAGTCAAGTCCCAGATCGATAATCAAACAGGAATAAACAAATAACTCTTGTTTATTAATCAGAAATTTAACTCAAAAAACTGATTACAAACGATCAAACCCTAACTCGGTTTGACTTTTGATGAACCCTAACTCGGTTGCACAACTCCACAATCTCTAATGTCTAATCATAACTCGGTTTATATAGACTAACTTAACTTGCTAGCAAACACATTACCACATATAATAAACCTTAATTGTAACCTCATAAACCCATTACATAATAATGAATCTCACGGGCCCAATAGGTTCAACCGGTCACCTACACGTGGCGGGCCTATTAAGTTGGAAATTACTTCAAACATCTAGCCTTCTTCAAATCACCAAAATGCAAATGCATATAAAAGCAAAAACACATTTTGTGCAAACTCTTGCTTTTGAACATCTAACCGCATACGAACTTAGTATTTATGTCAGAATTGTTAAGCACTCAAATATTATGAGCAATTTGGGGATTTGAATCATGTCGCAATAAATTACAATTTACATGAATATGCTATGGAAACATGATACTAATTATAGATGGTATTAAGGATCCGTCCTAGTCTTGGGTAGGTTAAATGTCAAGTTGAATGGCCTGGTTTCATTTCTTGTATAGATGTCTAAGGTTAAAAGGTTTATTATGATTTTAAAAAACTAGAAAAATAGTTTGTGAATTAAGGTTTAGTTTTATCTCTAGTGTATTTGTTAAATTTGTGGTGCAGTAGTAAGTATTTGTCATTTGATTTCCCTCTATAGTTCTTATGTCCGAATATTGTCTCTACTAGTTTCATATTATAAACTCTTACAGTTTAACCTGATCCTCTTAGCTAACAGGATGTTGGTGGGTCTCGTGAGTTTTCCGCTTAAAAGTTTTCAATACTGAAAAAGAAAGGTTTTATGTTAAAGTAGTGAACCGTTTATATCGGTAAAAATTTGGTTTGGATTTTGTCTCGATGCACATCTCCCAAATGAATCATATGCTAAAAGCTCTCGTTTGTGTACCCGACTTTGGACAAAACGTGACCGGTGACTAGTCTCTGTTAGAGGTGCACAAAAAACCCGAACCCGGAACCGGACCCGAAATAAATACCCAGAACCGGTTTTTCTAATACCCGGGTTTTTAATACCCGAACCCGAACCCGACCCTACCCGTAGGGTACGGATAGGGTATGCATTTTGGCACTAAAACCCGAACCCGAACCGGACCCGATTTGTACCCGGTAATACCCGAAAACCCGATTTGTATCCGGTAATACCCGAACCCGGAACCGAGGTTTTCCAATACCCGAAACCGAGTATTTCAAATACCCGATGTATACCCGAAAAATACCTTAAAAATACCCGAATAATACCCCTAAAAAGTGTAAACTTTTAAAAAATCCAATCTATATAAAAAAATACCGGAAAAAAACCCGTAAATAGAGTTTTTTCAATACCCGGTTCTATACCCGACCCGAACCCGATGCATAGGGTATGATTTTTAGAGACAATACCCGACCCGAACCCTACCCGATTATTACCAATACCCGATCATACCCGTACCCGGTCATACCCGAACCCGGTTCTATACCCGAACCCGGGTATTTAGAAAACCCGATTTGTGCACCTCTAGTCTCTGTAATTCTCATTCCAATAATGGGCTTTAAATGGGCTGTATGACAAATTGGGCCCTATTTCAGTTGTACTATCTAAGAAAACTGAAATATTAATTATGGATGACCCACGATTTCAGAAAATTAATTCACAAAAACAAAATTAAAAGATAAAAGCTACCACCAGAAGGATAAGCATGGGGTCTTTGCCTTCTCAAAAGGGTACAATTCTGCCATCATCAGTCATCACATGCATTTGCTATGCATTACTACATGCACCATACTATTATTATTTGATCCTGATTCTTAATAAACAGTATATAAAAGTGGCATCTTTTTAACATTGGATAATGTAAACCTATAGTAATTTCTTTTATTAAGATTTTTATTTATAAAAGCAATTATATATGTTATTCAATTCCGTTTAAATGACTAGGATATCATATCATTGATCACATTCTTTTTTTTTTCATGTCATCACCCTTTTGCGTGTTATCACACATCCATCATACAAGTCGGCAGTCGCATAGGTCTCATGTGCTCGTATGGCGTAGGTGCTTGAATAGACCAAAGTGTTTGTGAATACCGAAACCCTTTATAGAAGGTTAGGACTAGTAAGGACATCGTTTTATTTCATATGCGTACTTCACATATTCTTGATATGTTCACATGTGAACAACATAACATGTGGGTTAAAAAGATATTTTTAGATATTTTGAGCTTTAGAGATATTTTAGATATTTGCAAGCTTCATCCAGCCTTTTATTCTCATTCAAGCCTCCAAGTAATCATATATATGAATCGACTTATAACGCATGTATGAATTAACATATAAGCATATAACTTTAAAGTTCTCACTGTTTATGATTCTCATAATTAAGACCTATTCTATACCACTCAAGTCATACGTCCATGCGAATTTTGGATGCAACACATTTTTATAATTATATGTGCATGCTTCCAAATTTCACTGGTGTGTATGAAATGTGTGATCAACCTTAAGATGTAACATTGCGCCCGACGGAGATTGATGTTCCACATTTCAAAATTAGTTTTTAAAATGCATTGCGTAATATATTAAGATCGCCATGTTATAAATATGTGTGTGTTTATTTATAAATAATAACTTTTTACGCAACTTGTGAGTTGTGATCAATGACATTGCACAATCTTATGTAACATATGCCATAACTCCCAACAATTATTGCATGTACACTTTGATACTTGGTATACAGTTTGACAACAACTCATCATACTTCCAAATGAAGCGTGTGTGATATTGTGTGGTCTAATTCAGTTAATTATCTAAATAGAAGCTTAGAAAATTATTTATAAAAAAGATAAACATGCCACCAGCTACACGACATATCATATGTGGAGTATTTCAGCCACTGTTAAGACTTAAGACTACCTTGGATGACCGTTTAATGAACTAACTTTAGGGTGTAGCTTTACAATAATCATTTAATCATCTTATTGTTTTAACAAGAATGCATGAGGTGTATGTAATCTATAATCCACTCGTGTTCACTCCATTCCATTCTCTTTGACCATCACCAACATGAACCAACTGAACAATTCCTCGGTCCAAAAATGAACCGAGTGCATATTCTCGCTTATCCGGCTAACCAAACACAGAATAAGCCGCACCTTTCAAAAGTGAACTAAACTGATATAACCATATATTATATATTTAAATTTTTAAATGTTGGGGTGAGTTATTGTAAAAACACAATGTTTCCTAGGAAGCGTAAGAATGAAAATGAACCGAGTGCATATTCTCTCTTATCCGGCTAACCAAACACAGAATAAGCCGCACCTTTCAAAAGTGAACTAAACTGATATAACCATATATTATATATTTAAATTTTTAAATGTTGAGGTGAGTTATTGTAAAAACACAATGTTTCCTAGGAAGCGTAAGAATGAATGTGAGCTCTTAGATAATCACATCCAATAGTCCAGATTAAAAGTTACCAAAAGACCATATAGTTTCTAAACTTTTGCCTTCCCATATAATTTATTAGGAGTAATATTGTCCAAATGTTTTACGAATACACATAACCGCCAAAACCATATGTCAGGAGTGTGCAATGATTATGCCTACTATGTAGGCTTTTCCATCAATTTTCAAAATTAAGTTCAAAAACATATTTCACTCATCGTTGGTAGATATATCATCGTCCAAATCAACTGTGTCTCAAAGGAAATCTGATCGTAGTAATATAATAAAACATAATCGCCTTTAAAAAAGTTCGCAGTGTTCAACAATTCAAAGGCTTGATGCTTGTTATTGTGTGTAAGAGTTGGATATGGAATTCAATAGTTTTGTTATAAATGAAAGTATATTTTATGATTCACTGATTTTGTAGGCATATAGTTTGTCAGATTGAAAGGGATTTTTTTTATGGCCAGCCACATATGTTTAGAATAAGGTGTGTTTAAAAGGATGTTGTTTAAGTACTCATGCTTGTTAGGGTTTCGGATTAAGATCATTTAAGCAGATAAGAAATGTAAAGATTGAGGAATCGATTTTTGATAAATGATGTTTTGAATACGTTGGAAACAAGATTCACGTGAAAATCTCATAATTTTAGGAGTTTAACTATATAATTATTATTTTATATAAATTGAATGGAAATACAAATTTACTTATATACCCTTTAGTTTAATTTAAGAACTTGTCAAAATTCTATTAGTTTTTACCAATTTTAGGAAATTGTTTATTCTTATTTAAACCCTTTTCTTTAAATGTTATATATATATATATATATATATATATATATATATATATATTTTTATAGTTTATAATTATTATTAAATATTTAACTGTTCTTGTTTTAACTAAACCTATGTACACACGTGTTATATGTTTAAGTATTATTATGCAAATGATGTGTTTATTATGATTACAAATTCTGAAATTTTGTAAGTGATGTGGTCCCCTAAAACAAACACTTTATTGACCAAACAAATTTTCTACTTGTCAAATCATGAATTAACGCAAGCAGAATAATATGCATTCGGGCCAAATGGTCCCATGGCCATTATAAGCCCAAGCATTTGCCATTTGGTTCAACTTTCAACTGTATGTTATCCTCGTTTTAGTTCGAATAAAAAAGAATAATATATTTATAAAAACTACAACTATGTTTATTAATCCCATGATGAACTAAAATATAGGTTTCTATACAAGTTTCTATTTTTAAAGTTACAATGCATTTAAAGAAACGACAAGTTTTCAATTAGAGGTTAATATAACATTTTTTTTCTATATTTGTGCTAATTAGATTACTAGTGAAAGTTTAGGAGTTAAAGTAATAAAATGCACGGACATTGACGGCAGTAGAAATGCTCAACCAGATTGTTAAAAAACTTCTTGTATAATTCCTTAATCTTTGATCAGCAGTTTTCTTTGCTAATAATCTCACTCTGGATGTATCAATCAATCAATCAATCATACCCAGTAAAATCCCACCTACAGCAAAGCTATAAGTAGGGTCTGGGGAGGGTGGGATGTAGGCACACCGTACCTCTATCCAAAGGAATAAAGAGGTGGCTTCCAGAGAGACCCTCGGCTCTAAGTACATGTGTATGAAGCAAAATAAAGGAAAACAAAGTTTAACAGTTATATAAAAACTACTAATTATAATAATATTAATAATAAGATCACAGTTTAACAGCTATATAAAAGCTAATAATAATTATAATAATAATAATAATATATGTAAGGGAAATACCGTTATGGTATGTGACCTAAATAAGTTAAGTCTAAGCCCTAAGGTATTCAATTCTCTCTAAAAATCCTTAACTTTAATTCTACTTCTCCACGAATTCCTATCCTCAACCAAGTCCTCGGAGAGGTTTAGGTCTATTAAATCATGCCTAATCCTCTCATCCCAAGTCAATTTCGATCGTCCTCTACCCCTCCTCCCCTCTATAGTAATGTTTTCTACGGATCTAACAGGATTCGTCGTCTGTCTTCTCTTTACATGTCCAAACCATCTCAATCTCCACTCTCTTATCTTGTCTGCTATGTTCGCCACCCCTAATCTCTCTCGAAACACAACGTTTCTTATTCGGTCTAGCCTTGTGTGACCACACATCCAACGTAGCATTCTCATTTCTGCTACCTCCATCTTCCGCACTTGTGCCTTCTTGATGGCTCAACAATCTGTTCCATATAGCATTGCAGGTCTAACTGCCACCCTATAGAATTTTCCCTTTAGTTTAGTCGGGAAACTCTTGTCGCACAATATACCTGTGGCTGCTTTCCATTTACACCATCCTACCTGAACTCGGTGGGTCACATCACTGTCTAATTCCCCATCGCTCTATACAAATGATCCTAAATACTTGAACTTCGTTACCTGCGGGACCACCTGACCTTCAATTGTGATCTGTGCGTCTTCATTGTCGTTTATCCCACCAAAATCACAGTGGAGGTACTCCGTCTTAGATCGGCTAATCTTTAAACCTTTTGTCTCTAAGGTTGTTCGCCACTCCTCAAGGCTCATGTTTAGATCTTGTTTTTTCTCAGCAAGTAACACAATATCGTCTGCGAACATCATGCACCACGGGAGAGTCCCCTGAATCGACTTTGACAACTCATCCAAGACTACTGCAAAAAGAAACGGGCTCAACGTTGACCCCTGGTGAAGACCTACCTCTACAGGAAAGAAATCAGTATCCCCCACTGGCGCACGGACACTTGTTTCACTCCTGGTATACATATCCATAATTATCTCTATGTATTTCCTGGGCACTCTTCTACCTTCCAAGCACTCCCAGAGCACCTGTCGTGGCACACTGTCGTAGGCCTTTTCTTGGTCAATAAACACCATATGTAGATCACGCTTCTTCTCCCTATACTTTTCCATTAATCTTGGATGTGAAAGAGGTTATTGACTTATTGCTATAAAATTTTGCTAGGATGGTAGCGAGCGTCATAAATTTAAATTTCTTTATACTATGGTAGGGATAACATATGCTCCTCTCTTGTTGATAAATGAAAGGAGTCACCAATACACAAAAATATTATAATTCACTTTAGAAATTTGGATCTTATATTGCTAACTGAGGTTTGAAATTGATTAATATGCTTACTAATAAAGAGTAGATCTTATCGTGTGTTTTTAGGTTTTCAAGGGGTGAGTCGAAATGTTGGAATGAATGAATAGTTAAAATGAGAGAATGAAAAGTGGGTCAGAATACATGCAATGACACAATCGAATCATGGACCGTCTTATCATCTTTTTTCTCGAACTAATGTGTTGTAATGAATTTTGGTTATGAGTTTTGTTCGTTTGTACGTGTTTTGCACACCCATGTTTTTTGTGGTTGTTGACCGAGCCTTGTGTAGCAGGCTTAGTCTAAAGTGACCCAATGTAATGAGTTCTAAATTAATGGTAAATTCAATAAAATTGGTCCAAACGTCGGGTGATCTTTAGTTTCCTTTTCACATATAACTTTAGGAAAAGGGTAACAAACTAACAATATTATTTACTTATTTCTTTAAAAAAAGTATCTCAAGTTGGTTGAATGGTTGTTAAGCATAACCCTAAAAGCTATTCCCTTTTATTCGAGTCATATAATTATAGAACTACAAATTGTCAATTTTGTACAAAACAAAACTACATAATCTGATCCATATGTTTTGATTCATCATTAATGTGTGTAAATATCTATTTTGATTCGTCATTAATGGGTATGGATGAACTAACTTAGATATAGATACAAATGTAGGTGGTGAATTACTACTGAATGGCATGTTTATTATCAACAATATACTCACACACAAATATTATTGCGTCTAATAAGTAGATAACTAGTTTTAAGCAGATATACATGCATATGCGGTTCGTGTGTGTGAGAAGGAGAGAGGAAGACAAATATAGGCGGCCATAGGGTTTTTAGGGGCTCAACTTGCTAGGCTGGAGCTCAGCTCGTTTAAATTACACAGAGCTTGAATAGGGTTGAGAGTAAGTGAACGAATGTGTGAGAAAGAGAGGGGAAGACAGAAAAACATGTGGCCATAGGGTTTTTATAGAGGTACAAACGAGTTGAGCCCATCTCAATTAGGCTCAAGCTCGACTCGTTTAACTTACACATAGCTCAAATCGAATTGAGAGTGAGTGATTGAACGAGCTACAATCTAGTGACACAACATATGGCAAAATCGCACCTCTTCCAACCAACACCTCCATGGTTGGGGTTTTGCAATGACTTGCCAAACAAACACGTTAACTTTAATCGAGTTTTATATATAGAGCTCAAAACTAGCCGAGCTCGACCTTTCTATAAATTAAACTAGCCAAGCTCGAACTCTGACTCATTTACATAATTTACATCTCAGGATATCATGAGTCCACGGCATTTCTTTTTATATATATATTTTAATATGATCACAAGAAGGCGTTGATATGTATGATAATATGATATCGTTCGTGATTTTGTGACCTAAAAGTTGGCAATGGTTACCCCCCTCTTGAAGCGAGCCGTGGTTCAATTAGGGCTTCAAACGAAATGGCCCAAAACCAACATCTACCGTTCCGCCTATACTGCCAACCTTAAAGGCTTAACACACAAAGATTCGACACATTATCGGTGGTATGCTTTCATTTAGAGTTAGTTAATTGTTTTGTTTTGTTTATTGTAATCGTTTTTTAATTTATAATAATATTGTTTTTGTAGTTGAGAACTTAACTTTCTTGTCGATTATGAGGGATTCTAGGTCACAATGATATTATTATTGTTTCTTATTTTTGTTGTTGATGTGCATTATTAGACATTTGTGTCTATATACTTATTATTATTATGATTAAACAAGTGAAACGATAAATGAGATGCAATTTTAGGCCCATTTTTTTAAGATAGAAAGTAGTGTTTACATCAAGACAGAAGCAAACGGGCAACAAACTGCACCCATAGATGATCAAATACCTTTATATTTTCTTTGACGATCAAATGGTTCGTTTGATATTTCTTGATTGGGATGGCCCGTGTTGTAGGTAAGGCGGTTGGAGGCACGAGGTGTGCCTTCTGAAGTCGCGGAAACAATAGCGGCAGAGCTTCATGAATATTTGAAGTATGTTTCTCTATGATGTGTCTCAAAATCCGAAGTGGAGGAGGTAAGAAATTTCATCTTTTCTTATTTGACATAAGCGTGTTTATTATTTTTTTTGAGATATACGTGCTAGTTCTTTTAATCAATTTGTGTTAGATAGGTTTCTGCGTTTCAAGAAGCACTTCTTGAAGCATGTCTCTCATGCTTTGAGAGTCGGATACGAGGATCCCAGGTACCAATATTCCATAACCACTATGCTGGTTTTTTAGCTTTAGAACGAACTTAAAGAAAATACAACCGAACTATCGAAGCATTCACTAAACTAGGAAAACAGTAAAACACGAGATCAAAGAAATAACATACAAAAAATCCATTATCTAACACACACAGGTAGTAATAGTCATATCAACTTCAACTAGAAAACTTGCGGTGTTCTAGCATTAATATGCACTTCCCCTAAGTGCAAGCTTTTGGCCCTTTCAGGAACCACAACACTTGAAGGATTTATGCATGTATATCTGAAAATGCCCTTTTTCTGTTACTTTTCTACCATCTAAATATCATGCTTTGTTGACCCGATAAAAGGGTTAATTTTTATGTTAATTAACTATTTGTAGAAACAATAATATGAACTTTTGTTTTGATGAAATGATGCAGGAGCGTCATTTCTTAATGTTGCAGCATCGAGTTGATAAGCTAGAGGCCAACATCAAACACCAACATAATCTACTACTCGACAAACAAAAGCTTGAAATTCTTGAACTCGCCAGGGAGCATGCCAGTGTAAGTTGCCATAACTTTTATTTAAGCCTGCTAAAACAAATTGAATCTGTTCTGACCCGAATGGGCTCGGGTTATAATGGGTGGTTCCAAATAGGAAGTATCAAAGTGGGCTCGGTCGAGTTTACTAAATTATTTGCATCATTAAGACATGATTATTTTACTCATCAGTACTTGTATTTGTAAACAGGACACGCATGAAATAAAATCTCAATTTGCAGAAAAAGAGTATAATCTCATGAAGTACTGCATGGGAACCCTCTTCACGATATCGGTTGTTGGCTTGGTTTTAAGTGTGTTATAACTTATCACTGTGTTTTTATGTTTGAATACCTATATTTTATAAGACTATTATAACTCCTTATAAGTATAATGTTTAGTACCAAGTATGTTTATTAATGTGCTGTTTGTATTAGCACTATAAAAACTATCATCTATAATTAACTTTTACAGTACTTTTCTTATTAACACCTCGCATACGTGGAATTTTAGGATCTTGTTCATGAACGGTGAACGAACACAAAAGAACACCAACAAGGCAACAATGTTTTATATGATTTGTCTCACCGAATGGCAAGGTTAAAAATTTTCTATATTATAAGATTAAAAAAATTTGTTAAAAACATTAGAAACCGTTAATGAGCAAACATTAACAAGCATAAAAAGACAAAAATGAGCACATCATCAATTGTACACAACTGGACTTCACACCAAACAATTTAAAAACAGTTCACAGTTTTGTTTACAACCTTAGTTTTCACCCAAAACTGAATCATAACCGAGCATTTCAATCTTTAGATATCCAACGGGAATAAAGTTGGTTAATATATGATTAAATATGTTTTTAGGTTTGATCTTGTTTGGTTATTGTTAAATATTATATTAGGTTTTTCATGTTTAGCCCAAGGACACCACTGTTTATAAATCTATCAACAATAGTCAAACAAATGACAATATTAAAAGTTTAAAACACATCCAAATAAGCCAATGATTTAACACAAACATACACCAACCCTACAAATTACACAAATTAAAATGTCATCACATGATCAATCATACATTAATCCTGGATACACAATCACACATACTAAAGTCAAACTTAACAAAAGTCAAGAACTAACACAAAGTTCTAAACTTTTTAAACATCAAGAAACAATATCTAAACTGGTCAAGCTGGTTCATTGACTCATTCTTTAGTGGTTTTGTTGATAAGTGATTTGTGAATGTGAGGGATAACACCACCACCAGCAATAGTACCTTTGATCAATGTATCAAGTTCTTCATCACCACGAATCGCCAGCTGGAGATGACGTGGCGTGATCCTCTTCACTTTCAAATCCTTGCTGGCGTTGCCCGCCAGCTCAAGCACCTCGGCTGTTAGGTATTCAAGTATTGCAGCTGAGTACACTGCAGCGGTTGCTCCTACTCGCCCGTGTGCAGATGTTCTTGATTTGAGGTGGCGGTGGATTCTACCAACTGGAAACTGTATTTGAAAATACAAAAAATAAAAAAAATACTTTGATTAGATGTAGCAAGACTGTTATTATTAGAAGGTCAAACATGTCGACATGTAAACAAAGCAAATGAACATGATAAAAGCATTTTTTATGTTAGTTCATCTAACTTTAACCGAACAAACAATCAAACACGAAAAATTAAACTAATATGGTATTCTTGGTCATCTTTATTCGTTAATAAAATGATTATTTCAGTGTTCATTTAGCTTCGTTTGTTAATAGTATAAACAAACGGTTCACAAACATAAATGATCAAACAAAACTAAGAGCATTGACAATGGAACCCTTGTCCATATACTTTAACTAAAATACACATTATTCCATAAAAATTATTCACATTTTATAATCACCCGACATACGATTCTCAATATATACTCATAATCAATTAAAAATAACATTCATCACTCGTGACCGCATTAAAATAATGGTTGGCGGATGAATTGATCACACAATTGGGAGTTAAAATGGACAAAATCACATAATTTCCTTATAATCTGGTATAATGTGGAATCCATTGAGAATGCTCTAAACATAGATGAAAAGCATAATTGAGCGACAAAACTTTAAGTAAATATGCATATAAATCTGCTGGACCTTACATTTATTAAAACGATACTAAATTGTAATGGGCCTAAAAAATTCAACTTAAACAAGCATTAACTAACAAACATATATAAACATAAAAAAACGAACACAAATGAACAAACATAAAAAAACCAACAAGACATGTGTTCATGTTTGTTCGTTAAACTAAATGAACAAAAAGGTTGGTTCATTTTTGTTCATTTATTAAATAAACAAACTTCCACCCAAACAGTACACTGAACAATTGAAGCATTTAAATTCTTTTAACAGTTCCAGATATGATTCCACAACTGTATTATATTAAAAAACTTTATCTTACTTGTTCATCTTAAAATTGTCCAGTTTTAACAAATAGTATTCGAAATCAAAGTCTCTAATTGGCAACACTACACGAATTTGAACGATTATTTTTTTATATAACCCTAATTTTATTAAAGCAATAATACAGTAACATAAACAAAATTCTTAACCAGAAAAATGATTGAAATAAAATACAACCAGATTCAGGCACATAAGCAACATTAATTCAATAATTTGAAAAAATGTTAATATTTTACTATAAAAAATAAGGGTTTATTAGCTTCAAACCTGAAGACCAGCTCGAGAAGACCGAGAAGTAGGTCTCTTCTTATCTTTATCCTTAGCTGCCGCTGCCGCCGCCGCCGTTGTCTTTCCGGCCAACAAACCCTTCCCACCTTTTCCCGCCATTGACTTAGCAGACCTGCAAACACAATTTATATAAAAATAAGATCTTGAAAACAGGGTAAACAGTAACTTTGAAGAATGAATTAATAATGATTAATTAACACAAAACCTGAGAGGATTGAAGTACAGAGGACAGAAGAAAGATGTGCGTAAAAATGGTTATTGGATTCTTGTTTCAAGATTTATGGGTTTGAAGAGTTTTTAATTGGCGGTAAAAGCAAGTGGTGGGAAATTGAATTCTTTTTAAAATTTTCACACTCCCTCCTCTTTTTTTATGACCAACGAAATGGTTTTTCAAAGAGTAGTAACTAATACGTATTATATAAATTGACTTATAAATAAATACGCTTTGACTATAATTCTTATTAATGAAATGATCAACAATATTTTTATAGTTACATGCATTATTATGTATAGTTTTATTTTAAATAAATTAATACGTACCATTTCCATACATAAAACTACTAGTTTTTATCCCCGTATTACGGGGATTATTTTATATTGTTTGATCTAATATTTATTTATTTGTTGATTTTATATTATTTTTATTGTATTAAAGTTAATAATATACTTATGGTTTGATGATAAATTGTTTCACAAATAAATGAGATGTTATAACTCGGATAAAAAAGTTATGTCACTCCATATGGTTTTGATGAGACCCAAGACCCGTTTATTTTTTTACTATAAAACTGGATTTTTAATTATAAATAATATTTATGAAAGTTAATAATATACTTATGGTTTGATGAGACCCAAGACCCGTTTATTTTTTTTACTATCAAATTGTTTTTTTAATTTAAATAATATATATATATATATATATTAAAATAAATAAGATATTAATTTTTATTATATCCTATTTTATAGGATTTTTACATCAATAATTTGGTAAGAAATATTTTTAATTTAATGAGATGTTATAACCCGTTTAAGGAATATATGGGTTTGGTAAGACCAATACCCATGAATTCGGGTCAAATGCATGAGAAGTCTCCATTTAAAAATTAAGCAAATCTGGTGACTCCAAAAAAAGGGGGAGCAACCACATAGCGACACGTAGGATTTTTATATCTTCGTTTATATATATTATTATAGATACATAATAATGTATGTAACTATATATAATGTATAGTATTATTATGGATGGCTGGTGTTTGGTTGTGGTATTGATAGTAAGTTATGAATATTTGGGGAAGAAGGTGATGGTTAAAAAAATAAAAATTTTATTTATTTAAAGTCTAAAATTTTAAGTCAATTACACAAATAACCCCTGATGGGGTAAAAAGATTAAATTGCCCTCACATGAGGTGCGCATGACTGGAAGAACCGTGCAACGTTTTTTTTAACATAATTTTCTTTTAGAACAGCAACAATTATATAGAAATTAAAGGATCTCCAGCAGGAAGCTGGGGAGAGCCCAATAAAACAAAACAGAATTCAAGCAAACTCAAAACATCAATAACTCAAAACAATAGATACAGGAGACTTGATCCAATCTAACCAAGCAAACTCCTTGAGCGAAGACCGATGTTTAATCCAACCAAAGAGTTCAGACTTGATATTTTCCACTACTAAGTCCGTTGACAAGCACGTCTGTTTAAATCTACCCTCGTTCCTTTGCTTCCATATGAACCAAATCGAAGCGAAAATGATAGCCTTCAAAAGCCTCCTTTCTGATTTTAACCTTGGTTGACTTACCACAACCAAAAGTTGATCAATTGAATCAAAGCCCGTGACGTCCCACCCGCACCATAACGAAATCACTCTCCAGACCTCCTTCGCTCTTTTACATTCCAGAAAAACGTGATCCACCTATTCGTATACCGAGACACACGTATGGCATTCGGGAGAAACCGAAACCATACCTCTAGAGATTAGATTAACCGCAACTGGAATTCTATATTTCATAAGCCTCCAAATAAAACAATTAACTTTAATCGGCAACCACCTATCCCAAAAGTCGTTCGAAACCCAACCAATCCCATATAAAGCTTCCGCCATAAACCCTCTCAAACGTTGAACCGAAAACTTACCAGAACTGTCCCCAATCCATCTCCACGTGTCCGCTTTTCCAGTATGGAACTTATACGACACCACCATTAGCTCCAGATCAGCAATATCGGAAACAATTTCAGCAGACAATCTGGATCTTGACCAGTTCCAAACAGTATCAACCAGCTCTGCACTGATCGTCAACACTCTATCACTCACCAAACAACCTTTATGAAGTTCCAACGCATATAAACCTGGGAACAAGTCTTTCAAAGCGAACCTGCACAACCAAATATCAAACCAGAACCTAGTGCTTCTGCCATCACTCACCTCTTTAACAAACAAACTATTCAAATTCATTCTGAAGGTGGAAAAACATCTGCCGATTTTATAAATTTTTTGCCAGGTGCTACATAAGGATAGCCTTGCCATCTTACCGTCCTCATGTAGCCGAGTCAAGTGAATAGCATTTAAACATCTTGCCCACAACGACTCCTTTTCTATACGCCATCTCCACCACCATTTAGCAAGCAAAGCCAAATTCATGACGTTTAGGTCGCCCGCACCCAAACCCCCATAAAGCTTTGGCTTTACAACATCAGCCCAGGCAACCCACTTTATCTTCTTATTTACCCCTGTTCCTCACCATAGAAAATTCTTTCTGATCTTTTCCATGCTATCAATCACCTTTATAGGAGCCCGAAATAAAGAAAGTGAGTATAATGGTAAACTTTCAAGAATAGCTTTAACTAATGTGAGTCTGTCCCCAAATGAGAGAGTGCTAGCCTTCCAACCATTTAACCTTTTCAATGATTTGATCCCAGTGCCTAGATAAACCCATGTTAGCCCCGACCGGCAAACCAAGAAACGTGACCGGTAACGAAGTCGACCCACAGTGAATGATTTCGGCCATAGACCCTACCTCATGGTCTGTAACCCCAACCCCAAATACCTTGCTTTTTCCAAAATTAACCCTTAGTCCTGAAGATAAATGGAAACATCTTAATAACCGCGCTAGATTAATCGTGTCCCTAACACACCAATCGCCTAAGAACATCACATCATCTGCATACATCACATGAGAAATTTCCGGGCCATTATTAGGCAAACGAATCCCTTTAAATAAATTCGCCTCTACCGCCGATTTCATCACCGCATTTAAACCTTCCATAGTTATGATAAAAAGAAAAGGGGCTAGAGGATCACCTTGTTTTACCCCTCTTAAAAACGACTTCTGAAGTTGGCAACCCATTAACTAACACCGATGCCTTTCCCGAAGATATACTCGATTTGATCCAAGACCTCCATTTGTATCAGAACCCTTGTTGCTCCAAAATAGAGTCGAGGTACTCCCAGTTTATAGAGTCAAACGCTTTGTCAAAGTTAACTTTAAACAATAAACATTTTTTGTGACATATTTTGGTCCATGAAATTACCTCATTAACAATTAGTTGACCGTCAAGGATATTTCTGCCTTTGACATAAGCAGTTTGTTCCACCCCGACAATCAAAGGGATCACTTTACGAATACGAATTGCAAGCAACTTGGAAATTACTTTAGACATACATCCAATCAAATTAATTGGACAATAATCACTTATAGCAATGGTATCCTTTTTCTTCGGGATAAGAGAGATGAAAGAGGAGTTACACCCATTTTCTAAGAAACCAATACTTTCAAACTCTTTCACAAAATCAAAAAAATCTTTTCCCATAACCTCCCAGAAATGTTTAATAAATTTGAATGTAAACCCATCAGGGCCAGAGGTTTATCATTATTGCAAGCCCACACTGCATCTTTCACCTCTTCCATGGAAAAAGGCCTTTCAAGCCAAAGCCTTTCCTCAACCGGTAATCTAATAAAATTGTTGTTGCACAGCCTTGGTCTCGCATGTACCTGCTCATCAAATTTATTAGCAAAGAAGGAGAAAATACCTTCTTTAACCAAACCCGGCTCGCTCTCCCAGTTACCATTAATAGAGATACCACAAATCGTAGATCTTTTAATACTTCCATTATTAAAACCATGAAAGAAGCTGCTATTCTCGTCACCCTCCACGTCCCATCTCACCTTGGCCTTCTGACGAAGATCTAAGTTCTTTCTCAAATTTATTTCAGATATTTTCTTTTTAGACTCAACCTAAGAGCCCTCTCTTCATTAGAGATTCCCAAGTTTTCAGCGTGTATCTCTAAATTACCAACTATACCTTTTAACAGAGTCAATTCCTCTTCCTCAACGTTCTTGACCCTAGACCTCCAACCCTTTATATCCCATTTAAGAGACTTGAGCTTTCTCATCAGATTGAGCTCTTTAGAACCACATGGTCTACCGCTAGACCACGAACGTACTACAATATTCTCCAAACCGTCGTGAGACAACCAAGAATTAAAAAACTTAAAGGGAATCGGGCCATACCGTTGCTCTTTAGCTGAGAAAAGTAACGGGCAGTGGTCTGAGAAGTCCCTCGGTAACGCAGTGACCGAGCCCATTGGCCACCTGGCAAGAAAGTTCTCGCACACAAGGATCCGATCAATTTTACTCAGGTGGCACCCGTCATCGCTCATCCAGGTAAACCTCCGACCGCCCATGTTATACTCGGATAACCCTGCTGCCAAAATGAAATTGTTAAATTCAGCCATGTCCGAATCACAACCTGACACATGCAATCTATCTTCCTTCACACGGGTCTCATTAAAGTCACCAAGAAAAACCCACCACCCCGAATGAGCCGATTTAAATGAAAGAAGCTTAGACCACAACACCTTCCTCTCAGCCGAAGATCTTGAACCGTACACATTTACAAAATTTATGCGAGCATCTAGCCCTACCCACATACTAGAAATTAGCATAAAATTTGTATCCTTTTCCACCTGCAGACAATTAAAAGAAGCAGGATCCCACATACAAAACAAGCCTCCAGATCTACCACAAGCCCCAACCGCCTCAGAGACGAAAGGGGAGTTACCCTACAAGGAGCTGAGCCTGAAAGGAATATCCAACGGGTTGAACAGTTGGGACTCATAACAATTGAACATTATTGTTCCTCCTAAGATTACGGATTCAATCCAATTTTTCCACCCCAGCCCCTCTGCAATTCAAAGTCATGGAAAACACCCTCTCCAACAATACCTGCCATTCCGAAACCAACCAAATTACCCACCTTCATTGTGCTCATGACTTCCACCCCAGTCGAATCCACAGAGGAACCCTTCTAAATAAAGAATCCCTCTAGACATAAACAAACAACTCATTTGTGGATGGTCCCCCATTATTAGGCCCTACTAGAATCGGCCCACTATTGTTCCCAGGTTTATATGCATTGGAACTTCTTAAAGGTCGTTGTTTGGTGAGTGATAGAGTGTTGACGGTCAATGCAGAGCTGGTTGATACTGTTTGGAACTGGTCAGGATCCAGATTGTCTGCTGAAATTGTTTCGGATATTGCTGATCTGGAGCTAATGGTGGTGTCGTATAATGATGTTTTCTGTAACACCCTTGGCAAACACAACATCGTCACACTCTTAGGCTATCCCACATCGGCCGTGGAAAAGAGAGATCCTTAGTTCATAAGTAATGTCCTGCCTCTTAACATCACCAACGCGTTTTGGGCAACCAAAAACAAATCCGTGAGCTCTTCGTGGGCAGAGCGGACAATATTGGTGGTGCGAAGGGTCGGGGTGTTACAGTTGGTATCAGATCCACTCTTGTGCCGTTCGGGATGATCGGACACGCCTCATCGAGGACAATGAGTCCAAAGGGGGGTTGTTTGTAACACCCTTGGCAAACACAACATCGTCCCACTCTTACGCTATCCCACATCGGCTGTGGACAAGAGGGATCCTTAGTTCATAAGTAATGTCCTGCCTCTTAACATCACCAACACGTTTTGGGCAACCAAAAACAAATACGTGAGCTTTTCGTGGGCAGATCGGACAATATTGGTGGTGCGAGGGGCGGGGTGTTACATTTTCTGTCATTAAGTTTGTCAAATGACGTCCATTGAAAAACTGTGCAAACATAAAGGACGTCTTTTGCCATTTTGTCTTGTTTATAAGACCATATGCTATGGGGCGCCGAGGAGGGGCTTTTTTGGGCGACGAGGGCGCGGAACACCGCGGTGGGGCGCCAACGAAGGCTGGGCGGCGAAGATCCGGCCATTGCAAATTTAGCATATCGAAAGACTTTAACGTGTAAAAAACTGTTGAGAGACTTAAACGAGAAAAAACATAAACTATGTTGGTTGTTTATGGTAGTTGTCTATAGTTTTACAACAATCACAACATTATTCCATGTCTTCAGTCTTTCGAAAAACGGTAATGGAATGTGATCAATCATTAAAATCTCATCCGCCCATGGATTCGCCATGCATCCAACTATCCAAGCATACGACATATTTGGTGTTGTGAAGAATATGGTGCACAACTTACAACTGCACATCATGTATCCAATTGTCGAAGTACATGGAATCCTCTTAGCACACAAGACCCATTTGTTAGCAAACATTTAATAACCGAAGCAATATTTTAACCGAAGAAAACACATATTTAAAACTATATATATTTATTCAACATTTCAACTTATTATATATTAAAAAAACAGCAATACAACCTTTGCAATATAACACAAAATAATTAATAAAGTTTCATTATACACGCCGAGTTATTTAAATCCACAAATACTTTCGCAATAATAATAACATGATTCCATCTTTCTTCAATTCATTCGATCACTTCGAACTTTCGAAAAACGGTAACGGTCCATCATCATAATCCACATGAACCGGGAACCCATCAATCTCACCCGCCCACGGGTTCGCCTCATCATAACCAACTTCCGTTATCGCACGCCACACCACACTACTACACTTAAAACCCGACCCGAACGCCATCTGCCAAACCCGGTCCCCTTTCTTAACCCGACCCTTAGCCTCCGCGTAGGCCAGCTCATACCAAACCGAACTACTCGAAGTATTACCAAACCGATACAACGTCATTCTAGAAGCTTCCATAACCGTCTCGTCAAACCCTAGATTCTTTTGCAACTCATCCAACACTGGCTTCCCGCCAACATGCGGTAAGAAGTGGTTTACCGCGACCGAGTAGTTCGGTATGTACGCGGGAAAGTTAAAAAATATTCTAATAATATAGTTTGTTAAATATTTTAGTTTTTCGGGTAGAGGAAGAAGCGGGTTGCCGAGGGCGGTGACGTTGGCTTCGACGACTGCGGATGCGGCTTTGAAGAGGTGTTTGGTGACCGAGATGCCGGTGAGGCCTGCGGTGTCTTCTTCGCGGATGATGCAGTTGTATGAGAGGTCGGAGTGAGCTTCGTTTGTGTGGACGGTGTGGAGGAGTGAGTATTTGGAGTTGTGGCGGTCGGAGCGGCGGTTGGAGAGGAGGATGGCGGCACCGCCCACGCGGAAGAGGCAGTTGGTGAGGAATTTGGAACGGTCGTCGCCGAGGTAGCAGTTTTCGGTTATACTTTCCGCGCTTACTACCAATGCGTAGGTATTGTCATGTACCTGTCACACACGCTATAGTAACTAAGTTTCTAAAGTGTTTAATTAAAAATGTATATTAGAGGTTCTAATAATGTAATTATTATTATTTTTTGTAATTAACATATATATGAATCTTATTTATGTTTACTTATTATTTTTCAAATTAGCTTGAGTAGAACTGTAGAAGCTAATGATGAAAAATAAATATTTACAAAATAATAACCAAGTTTCATTATTGTTTAATTTAAGTTAATTGAATAAAGAACATAGGAACCAAGATTACAAATGCGTGACATTTAGATCATCTAATTTTAAATAAATTTAACATTTAGATCATCTAATTTTAAATAAATTTAACATTTAGATCAGTGGGGAAGGTTAACGTACAAATGAAATTAACGTGCTAGACGTGAAAATCAAGTAGAACAATTTTATATACAAGTAAAGTAATTATGTAATTACATTATAGAGTAATTATCATAGAGTAATTATATAGACTCTACTGGTATATATAATTATTCTACTTAATTCTCACGTTTAACACGTTAATTTCATTTTATTTGATCTAAACCCTAAATCACTAAATGTTAAAGATTTTGATATTTTTACACGAGTGAAACACCTAACAAAAAATGGGTAAATTCATAAAAACTTGGAATGTCTTTATGTGAAATTTGGGAAACTTGGTTCATTTGGTGAATTTTTCCTTTTATTAAGAAGATTTTTAGTCTCAAGCTCGTATAACCTCGACTTGATTTAATTCGAGCTTTTAGCAAGCCAGTCTTGATTAACTTAATTACGCCCGAGCTTGTTTACACCCTCACACACACTAACCTTAAGGAGTTGTTCCGCAAGGCCAATCGCCATGAGTCCTGCACTGCAACCCATCCCAACAAGATTGTAACTGATGATATCATCTCTAAGCTTATACCTGTTCACAATCATACTAGAAAGAGATGGCATAGTGTTATAAATACAACAATTCGCAACCACTATCCCAATATCCTCACATCTTACACCAGTTTTCGCCAACAATATATCAATCGACCCAAAAACCGACAGTCGCATCTCCCTTCGTGATTCTTCAATGCACGGGTTTGCAACTTTTGCCAGATAAGCCTCTGATAAATAGGTTGAGTCTCCGAGTCCCGCCTTCCCAAACACCTTCTTCATGAACTCCAATACTTCTTCTGAAAAATAGCCACTTTTTTCGGCTTTCTTGATCATGAACTCCTTTGTACACTTTTGAGTGTCTGGAGGCTTGTAACATGCAAAGTCTACCAAGTAAATGCTAGATGAAGTTATTTTGGTCATGTAAAACCTTAGTAGAAAAAGACATATGATTAATAAGGTTGATAACATCAGTTTTGATTCGAGATCGAAGATAGAATGCATATTGTAATGTGGGAGATTGTTCAAGGTGAAGTTGATGATGGGCATGATGTTTGAAACTTAGGGTAACCAAGAAATGATTTCGATCGGACGAGTTTATCTGTGAAATGATTATATGGATCTTGATGGTGTTTTGAGAGTTTCATGGTTAATGTCGAACTTATAATGAGTAGTGATTGTAGCAATGTTACTTAATTTTGGTGTGATAGTGATGCATGTACAATATTACAATCTCCATATGTGTATTATCTTCTTACATTATTGCATATACAATTACACCTTAAAGAAATGGAACATGCAGGTGTCATCACACCATACTAGTTATTTATTAAAAAAAAAGTTAATAACTTTTATTTTACTAAAAGTATTTCACTAAAAGTTTTATTGTTTTAATACAAATCTGTGTTGATTATTTACGTGGGAGGCCTTGAGGGTGGGCAATGTGGGCGTCCGGCCTGGACACGTATTTTTATGTGGCTCGACCGGGGTACTCAGGCCCGGGCCTGATTATTTAACCCGACTGTGTGTTACATATTGATGTTAGAATCAATTAGACACGCCTCAGAGAAAGTTGCTAGTGCCATTTTTGTCATTGCATGCATGCATGCATGCATTATTGTGAGTGCGGATGAAGAAACCCTAATTTCTTTATATTTACATTACACTTGCTATCTTAGTGTAAATGGTGGCAGTTTAGTGACGCACACATGATTTTTTCTGGTGTTTTTTTTAAATGTATGATTAATCAGTGTTGCTAGAGGGTTGGATGCATATACTACACCAAATATCGGTCCCTAGTGACGTGCCTTTATGTATGGTTAGTTATAACAAATAGAAAAGGGGGCATGAATACATGGCCTTTCTCATATGTATTTGTTAAAATTTACTTGCTTATCATAAGCATGACAATATGAGAAATATACATGTCAAATAGTATGAGAATATGCAAACTGATTTCCATGTCTATACCATATTTGTGATTATTAAATCCCTAAACAAATTGATGGAATGATCGTTGTGATTCTCCATGTGCAAATGTTGATATTGGCTTTACAACTATGTGATAATGTAGGGAAGTTGATCACCTATGGGCTGATATTATAATTTCTTGACAATGTGGTTTTTAGAAAGATATTAAGTCACTGGGCCCGGTCCAGTAAGTTGTTAGGCCATGGGCCTGTGAATCATTAATAGGGGTTCATTTGTATATGGTGAAGTTAATAGATATATTCATGAGTTGGGCACACTTTCTCAATTTTCTTGTATCTTGTACTTGTTTAAATTATTATTATGTGATTCAGTGATTGTGTGCGTATATATAGCTTTAGTTATGTTTAGGTGGTCCTAAAATCACTAAAGTTGATTGAACAACCTTGTAAAGATAAGGTCGCAATTGAACGGGTTGAATGTAGGGCAACCGGTTATGTTCTAGTACGGTTCATAGTGGATTTGCCTATTTTCCAAAATTATGAATAGTTATAGTGTTTAAAATGTTGTATGCATAAAAGATTTGGTGTGATAATTCATAACACGAAACCCAACATGTCAGGTTTTAGGTTGGTCGGTCAAATTCATTAAGCAAACTTGTCATATTTGGACCGTTTAGATAAATGAGTTACACATGTTATGCTTGTGTTACGTGGTTTTATGCATGAAAAATTAGACATAAGTTTAAACATAACATAAATTTGATCCACTAAATATAATAAAAATCAGGAAATTGCTACCTCTATTGTAAAGATAATTCATTTTTCATTGCCAAGTACATAGTGCTCTTGTGAAATTAAAAAATATCATTTTAAATATAAAAAAGAATCAGCAACTTTAGAGAACTCATTGTAATTGTTCCAGTTATTAAGGACTAAAGGTTGCATCCGTGCTTGGGCTTAAATCTTAATGGATGCTTTGCCTTTATAGGCTCTTTGAAAGTTTTATTTTGGAGGCCCATGATTATAAAATTCGTATTTGGTAAGAAAGAAACATCTATTGGGCTTAACCTTGCATAGGTAGCATATGTATGGTAAGGAGTAGAGCCGCAGTAGAGGTGTAAGAAAACTGGTTTCACCCGAACCAGTTCATGAACCGACCGAAACCGCCGGTTTTGGTACCGGTTTTGGTACCCGTTCTAAATTGAACTGACCTGGACCAGGTCGACATCTCTTGCTCCTAAACCGGTTTCTAAACCGAACCGGTTGGGTTGAATTGGTTTTGACCAGGCTTGACCAAACCGGTTCGGTATGAAAAAAACCGGTTTGTACACCTCTAGTAACTTAGTAAGGAGTAAGGACTAAGGGTATATGTAGAGGTGAAATAATATGTCAATGTGTACCAGTTTGTGAACTGGAGCTTCATGAAACGGGTCCTACTTTTAAAGCAAACACAGGTTTGTTGTCTCAATTTGATAACCATCTGTTGAAACCAAAATCGATTCAAGCCGGACGATCCTTTTGCACTTGAAAACTGGTTTCAAACATGAATTAGTTTGGGCAAAAGTTCGTTTTGACCATCTTAGACCAAAACTGAAACAATTAGCCCACATGATATCCAATATACTTATCTTATTGATGTAATGATGTTGTTGTCCCCTACACAAATACATAGCGAGTCATCGTTGGCAAAGATGTGACGCTTGCTATCTCTTAGACTGACCATGTTTTTCTTTATTTATACGTCGTACTCTATAACTAAAAAATGTACAACTTGTTATTATCTATTACCTTATCCTCCTTCCTAGAGTGTTTGCATTCTTGCTTGGGACATCCTTCAGATTCCATTTTGTCATGTCCTCCATTTTTAAGCATGCTAAATAAATCTCTACATAAATTTTGTAACTCATAAGGTATTTCAAAATCTACTAGATTGCCGTTTCTTTCCATCATTACTCCATCTGTTGTATCTTTGACACTTTGTATAATACCCTGAAAAGATTTTAAGTTTAAAATGTTAAAATGTTGACATTGAAAGTGATAGACCATAATGTCATTAAGCCATAGTAAATATTAGTGCTTAAAGTGAAAATTGGAAAAATGGGTGGTAGCATATCATTACCTTATATATAGATCCGCTATTTAGCCTTACCAGAAATAATACAGTGATGACCTATGACGAATCATGATACCTTTAACTTCTTGCTTGATAACTCAACATGGTGGTGAATCACCACCAACCCCTTGGTGATACGCTAGCCACAAATATTTACATATCAGTTAAAATTTAACTCATGTCTAATGAACCATAAATATCATACGACAACGGACAATAGACCATCATTGTTACCTTAACAGTCATTTACATGTCCATGATAGCAACAAATATGATTAAACTCATGTACCTAAATGTGACAAAGTCAAATCATAAACATAAATACGATTAAACTCTCACTCATAGATAAATGATAATATTAACAAGCAGTGGCGGAGCCACTCATACGGCACCGGGTTCGCCCGAACCCATTCTATTTTCGGTTTTATTTAGAGCGTATAGTAGTTATTAACGAACGAACCCATTCATTTTTAGCGACCGAACCCATTCATTAGGCAACGAAAAGGCGAAGAAAGCATATCAGAATTTTTCCGGTGAACGGAAGGAACGTCGATGGAGGAATCGGTAGCTACGTATATTTGCTGAAAAAGAAACAAAGCACTGATACCATATTGAAAATAATGTTTTCAAATTTTGTTTTATCTTACTTTGAGAGATAATAGTATATTAGCATGTTAAGTTTCTAGGATTTTATTCTTCATATATTGATATTGTAGTTTTTATTTTATTTTTATTTAACCGTTACTATATATAATTAGAATATTTATTAGATTATGTGATTTTTGTTATAGGTTTTTCTATTCTTTCTCGCAAATAATTGAGTGATTCCTTTTACTTTTCATTATTAGATTTGTTAAAATTTCTAAATTTTTTTCTTTAATCACTTTAATTTTTTAAAGTTCGAATCCCACTTGTGTCATTTTTGGATGAATAATGGCAATGAAATATTTGAGCTATGTCTTGTTTTTGTGTTTCTAGAGTTTTAGTTATGGTAGAATAATTTTTGAGTTAAAAGGTTATATATCGTCCCATCAGCAAATGTATGTTATGTGACCTGATCCGACCTGAAAACTTTGACGCTGGATAATGATAAATTAATTCTGTAAATGATAGCGAACTCATAAGAAAACTTTTATGGCTCGGCCACAATTAACAAGCTATTAACATACGTACCTAAATGTGACAAAAGTCAAAACATAAAATAAAAACCTTAATTAATTAATTATGTTTCTTTCCTTCACTATCCCATTTTCCTTCCGATCCACATCTTTGCGATTCAAATACTCGTACACGAAATCTATCTAAAATCAGTCTCCAAATCAAACATTCATTCCTACAATTTCTTCTTCAAACAAACAAAGCATTAGTCAGTCATCAAACAACACTCCTTTGTCTGTCTGTCTGTCGTATTAGTCTCACAAGAACCATCTTTTTCACAAACCCATCAAAACCCAGATCTTAATTCACCTCAATCACCAAACCCTTTTCCCAATTTTCCCAAAAAATATTAGGTCTTCAGATCTTATTAAACCCCTCTGTTTCTTGATTCAGTTGTATGGCATTTGCAAGATAAGATAATATATATGGTTATCCGGTTCAGATCAATGAAGCGGTGGATCGGTTTTGTTTTTGTCATCTTCTGCTTAACTCCTTCTGGGGTCTTTGCAATTGATAATAATTTCAATCAAGCGTAAGTAATCTCACTTTATTGAATATTATTTTGATTAAATTGTTAGCAGTATTTTTTTTTGTTTATGTTAGCTAGCATCATATTTATGTGAAAGTTCTAGGTTTGACTTATAGAGTTAAACTACAGTTTTTGATAACTAGATTACATGATGTGTTTGAAATTTATTGTGATACATATGTGTTTTCATTTTTGTCTAAGTAAGGTCCTAAGGAGTGTTCTAGGTACTTGATTTTTATTCGTAGATTTTTATTTAGGCCTGTACATGAACTGAACGGACACAAACGGAGCATGTTCATGCTCGTTCGTTTAACATTACTGAACAAGCGATCGAACATGAACAAGTAAAGGGACATAATGTTCTTGTTTGTGTTCCTTTGTTAATAATATAAACAAATGGTTCATGAACGGAAACGAACGAACGCAATAAGTGCACATAGATGAATGAACAAATGTGTAAGTTTAAGAGTAGTCAAAGTACTGGTTTTGATAACTTTTGACTTAAATGTATGAAATGCCTTATTCTGTAGAACTGAATGATTAGTAATATTAAAGTCATCGATATATGATGTTAATCCTTTATTGAGATGTTTAAACTAATTGTTTAACCATCTTGTTAGGTTATTTAACATTTTACATATCATCCTTGACTTCAAATGTAATTATTATAATCTTATTTTGTTACAGATTTCCGATAATTGAACCCGATCCTGGTCATACAAAGCTTCGTCTTTCTAGTGAAGGACTCGAAGCTATTAAAAGAATAACCAACCCTATTGCAGCCGTTGCTGTAAGCTTTATAATCTAGTTTCATATTTTTATTAACTTTGTTTTATAACTATTGGTACACTTTTTTGAAAGGGTGTCTTGAATTTTTCGATAGGTGATTGGTCCATATCGATCTGGAAAGTCTTTTACACTTAATCAGCTTCTTTCACTTTCTTGTTATGAAGGTATGAGCATTATTACCATATTGCCGCACGCAAATTGATATTTGTTTTATTTTTTTGATGAAGTTACATGCTTTAAGGTTTGACATATTGCAGGTTTTGGTGTTGGCCATATGCGTGACACTAAAACGAAAGGTATTCATTGTAAATTTAAATTATTAGGATTCTTTTATTATAGTATATAATAAAATGGATTTAACATTTTCTATTTTGACCTGTCCCAAAAATACAAGGTTTATTATTCTTTAAAACGGTTCATTTTTAACTTTATCTAATTGGCTATTAGCAAGGTTACAAGATGTATCTGAAATTGAATTTTATTCATAAGTGTTCTCATTTTATCTAATTAAGGGCCATTTTAGGTACTTTATTATTCATTGACTTTTATTGAACTAACTTATGTACATTTTTAATTATATTTATATATATATTTTTATTGTAATTTATATATAACATAGTATATGCTATTATTTTTTTCATAGGTTTATATATAATAATATAATAAATATTATCATATAAATATCTATTTAGTACATTAAATTGAAATGCTATAAATAACAGTCCCGTTTTGGCTTGCGAGCCAGCTTGAGCTCGATAAGTGAAGCTATGGCTCAGGCTCATTTAAGCTCAGCTTGATTGGAGCTTTTAACAAGCTGATCTCGAGTAGCTCACGAGCCTGATTGGCTTGTTCACACCCCTAGTTACATTCGCGCTATTGAATTAAAAATTTATCTTTTGTAAGTTTTCTAGTTAAGAGTGCTTTCATGTTGCTTACAGTTTGTTTTATTGTTTATAGGAATATGGGTGTGGGGAACTCCGGTTGAAATGGATATTAACGGAGTGAAAACGTCTGTATTTTATCTTGATACTGAGGGATTTGAAAGCATAGGGAAATCAAACGTCTATGATGACAGGTGTCTTAAAAAGTTTTATTTTTGATCTTTTTTATACTTTTCTTAATGCTTTATAACAATGAATTGTTTTTTATGTTTTTTCAGGATATTTGCTCTTGCTACAGTTTTGAGTTCGGTCCTTATTTACAATTTACCTGAAACTGTTAATTTGTTTTCCCTTCTATTTATTTATTCATTTATTAGTTTTTTCAAACTTGAAAACATCATTTTAGGTTTATATTTTTTATTTATGTTTTTAGATACGTGAAGCTGATATATCAAGATTGTCATTTGCGGTTGAGCTTGCTGAAGAGTTTTATGGAAGGTTAGTGTCTTTTTTTAAATTATATTTTCATTTGATGATTATTTCTAGTTTAAATATGCGTTTCGAAAACTAATTATTATTTTTTTTGTAATTTCTTGTGAATGAACAGAGTCGAGGTAAAAGTTTGACCAACTTGGATGTCTTCTTCAAGTGTAGATTCTTTATTTTTTATTAAATAAAAGGGTAATAGGCTGAATAATATTTTAGGGGCAAGATGTGGCGTTTGAACCAGCTAAATTATTGTGGCTTATACAGCGTGACTTTTTACGTAAGTTAATTTTATCTCTTTCTTTTTATGTAAGTTAGAGGTGGAAATATTGATCCGATATATTTAAATGTGTTGATTTGGGTTAAGTTTTACGTTTAATTAGTCAAACAGGTTAAGCTAAAAGATTAAACGAAAAAGAAAAAAGGTCAAATGTGTAATAATTTGGTTAATCTTTAATTAAGAAAAAAACTTAGGCCGAAAGTATGAGGCCCAAGTTCATTATTTTTTGTATTTTTGGCCCAAAATTTTCAATCTCAAATGGCAATACCAAAATGAGAACTGAACCCATTGTGAAAGCTGAAAAAGGAAGCAGGTCAAATGGTTCGAAAGTTGTTCAAAGCATACATGTGTCTACTCTCCTAAAACTTATTTTTATTATCAAAAATGTATCATTACTTTAATAAAAGTTTTTCAATAATATATAGTATATTAGTTATTAATGAAATTTAAAAGAGAACCAAAAGGTGTTCACGGGCACCCTTTTGTTGTAGTTTCATCTTTTTGAAATCCTATATGAAAGATCATATTTTTATTATAAATTGATATACCATATCTTTTGCACTATAACCTATTACTCTATTAGTTAACATTACTTTTATTTGTTACAGAAGGAAAATCTGTAAAAGAAATGGTAGATGAAGCTCTACGACATGTACCTAATTCTAATGGTTAGTTTTCTTCTTTTTCATACTAAAAATAGATGTAATATTGTTGTTATCAGTCAATTATTTAAAACAGAGGACTTTTTATTAGTGTTATTTATATTTCTAATTATTAATGCGCTTTGTTTTTCAGGTGACAAAAATATTGACCAGGTATCAACTTTATTCAAGTTTTTGTACACATGTGTTTTAACTTTGAATTATATAATTCAATATTTGAATTTGTTTTTGGTGTTAAATTAGGTCAACCAGATTCGAGACTCACTAGCTATTATGGGTGATAATAGCACGGCTTTCAGCTTACCACAGGTACGGTTTTTATAAACATTAATCTGAATGAGTCAATACAGGGTCAGTTCGGTAATGAGTCAAACGGGTCACATTTTGGTGTGGTCAGCTGGTTTGAACCTGAATACTTGATCAACTTTTATCTTATATACAATAAATATTTAGTGTGTCGAATATAGGGCTGTAGACAAGATGAGCCGAACTAAGCCAGAGTGGGCTTGCTTTGATCGTCTACAAAGCAAGCCTTGGCTTGTTTATCTTAACAAGCTGAACTGTTGAGCTCGAGCTCGGCTTGCCAAAAGCTCGAGCCAACTTGTTTACTCAAAAGAAGAGAATTAAATGTTTTCTTTATGATTTACACACACTCACACATATCATGTATATAAACTTAAATCAATTTTTGTAACATACACATAATGCAGAATTTATAATTTATATATAAAAATATGGGCTTTGCTTTTAAACGAACCAACGAGATTTTTCATTAGAAAAATGGCATACGGCTTTAAAATGCAAAGTAAGTGTGTGTGTGTATATGCATGCATGTGTATTTAGGCTTTGATTTAAACGAGCTAACGAGCAAGCTACAAGCTGACCTTGGCTTGGGCTCGGTTTGTTTACAGACCGAGCAGGTTCGGCTTGGCTTGTTTAGAAATCGAGCCGATTTCAAGCGAGTTGCAAGCTTTTTGATCACATTAATCAAATATGATTATGAAATTTAAGTTATGTTAATAATGAACTAATGTTTGTAAATATCATGACTTAGGAGGTTTCATGCATAAAAAACACATTTTTGGGTAATTTTCATTAGACAAATTCATCATTTTTTAATGTTTTTATTCTTTATTCTGAGCAGCCGCATCTCCAAAGGACAAAACTTTGTGATTTGAAAGACGAGGAGCTTGATCAAACTTATGTTAAAAAGAGAGAACAATTAAAAGAAGTGGTTAAATCCGTTATTCGTCCAAAAATTGTACAAGGCAAAACACTTAACGGGAATGAATTTGTAGCGTTTCTTGAAAAGGTGTGTTTGTAGCGTTTTTTTGTAACACTTAACGTGAAAATGGGTCTTTTTAAGTTAATTATGCAGATGGTCTCTGTGGTTTTGTCAAAGTTACATCTTTAGGGTCTAACGTTTAGAATTTTGCAAGTTTGAGGTTCCTTTTAACTTAATGTAAAATGATGATTGCACCCTTGTAATAAAGTTTGGCAAGTTTCTTTTATCTAAATTGTAAATTAAAGGGTCCATTTATGTAGTTTACCTAAAAAATAATAAATAAAGTAATAACCCCTAACCTCTGGTTATTCAAGGGTAAAAGAGTCATTTTACATAAACTTAACGGAAGTTAGCCCTAGACCCCAAACTTGTTACATGGACAATTTGTGTAATTACTCCTTTAATTTTTTTAAAACCCTACATGTTTTGTTTTTTTTTAGATTTTGGAAGCTTTAAACAAGGGTGAGATTCCATCTACAGGGTCGCTTGTTGAGGTATTTAACAAGAAAATATTGGAAAGATGTTTAAAGTTATACGAGGATCGTATGACAAAAATGGTTTTACCAGTTTCCGAGGAATCTTTACAGTCCATCCATGAATCTTCTAGAACCGAATCTTTGAAATCTTTTGATGAACAACATTTTGGTCGTCATCACGCCAAGAAATCGGTTGAAGCACTCCATCAAGATATTGAAAAGGTAAGAACTTTAGCATTTTGTTTGCACGATCTTTAATAGAATTCTTATTATTGTTATTTGTTTGGCAGATGTTTAAGAATTTTGTGATGGCAAATCAATATCAGTCTTCAAAATTGTGTGAGTCACTATATACATTGTGTGAGGACAAAATGGACCAGTTACAAGTTCTCAAACTACCATCAATGGCTAAATTCAACGCGGGCTTTCTTCAATGCAACCAAAGTTTTGAAAAAGTGTGTGTTGGGCCTTCTAAGACAATATATGAGCAACGGATGGTTAAGGTTGGCATATTCTTTCTTTTTCTGTTAATGTTATTGTTATTAATATACTATCGTCATTTATAAAGACACATATATCAATGTAGAGACGTGTGAAGTGCAAAATGAGTTCGGTTGAAATGGGTCCGCTCTAGTTGACCCACCTCTTTTTTGACTTTTTTTATGATTTGTTGTTAGTTTGTTAATCGTAATTACAGAAACTTAATTTTCACAATAATAATAATAATAACAATAATAATAATAATCTAGTTCTTTAAAAGAAAATGATTTAGGAGATTGTATGCTTTAAAAATCTACTTTGGCTGACTTTCAACCCTATTGATCATCTCCTCTTGTCATCAGTTAAATGCTTTTATGTGATCCATTTATCAACCTGTTCCTCAAGGGTGAAACCGGTTGGGTTGAAATGGGTCACTTTTTTATAGAGCTCAAAATGGGTCGCCGTTGGTCCGGTTGACCCATAATCTCATTTTTGACATTTTTTTTATAAATTGTTAGTTTGTTAACGTGATTATGAAATTATAATTCCGATTTACCTGTTTTTATTAGCTAAAATTTTCATGTGATCAATTCGAGATAAAAATAAACCCAAATCGACCCATTCATAAGTAAACATTTTAAAATCTGTCATCTCTAGTTTAAACAAATAATGACCAAAGTTTTATTTACCTTTTGTCGCGCTAACCATTTTTCTTCTTTTATTGAATGTGTGATATGTTAATGCGCAGATGATGGGAAAGTCGAAGTCTTTGTTTATAAAAGAATATAATCACAGATTATTCAACTGGTTGGTGGTCTTTTCTCTTGTGATGGTGATCGTGGGCCGTTTTGTTATTAAATTCATTTTGCTTGAAATGGGGGCGTGGATACTTTTTATATTTTTGGAGACATACACGCGGTTGTTTTGGTCACCAGAATCTCTTTATTACAACCCCGTTTGGCATGGCATTGTATCAACTTGGGAAACACTCGTTTACAGCCCGATTCTTGATTTAGACAGGTAAAACAAGAATTTATTTTTTTGGTTAAAATTGCTAGTTTTTTATTTTAATTTTTTTAAACTAAAATTGTTAATTCCTGCATTTTTAAGCAATTTGTGTATTATTTGTTAATTGTATATAATAAATACCCTCTACTATGTTTTGACTTTTGCAGTCAAACATACTGTTTTTTAGTCAAACATAGATCTTTTATAATATTCGAGTTTTTGTTGGTACAGATGGGCGATACAAATCGGATTTATTGCATCAATATTGCTAATTTACTGGCGATGTTTTGTAAGAAGGAAACGTGGGCCCCATTCTTTGTTACCGTTGCACAACAGTTCAAAAGTTCGGGATAGATCAGAATAGTAGAGCATGGTAGCATATTGACTCTGAAAATGTGGGAAGAAAGCTGTGAATTTTGTGATGTGGGTTGGTGGTTGATATATGAATGTGAATCGGATATACGTTTAATATGAACTTATAGAACATGTAGCAGTTTTGAGTTGAAAGGATACATGTAACTTTTAGAAATTTGAAATCATTTGTATGATTGCAGAGGCACCAATATCTTGTTTAAGTTGTGCCTGTGCCTGCTCAATTTATGTGACATAACGCTACCAAAATGCATCCGACTTACTGGTGTTTTTTTTTCTTTGACTGTGTAGCAGACTAAAATCCTATTATCTTTAGTACACTTGTAAATTCTATCATGTTATGCAATTTTTATTGTGAGCATCTATGATATTCTTTTCATTTTTAAAATTCAAATAACTACAATTCTTGCTTAGTGTATCCGTGCGTGTTGCTTGTACTAAGTTATCTTTTAAACTTTCCCAACATGTGAATATGTAAGAACTCGTGTCATGATCCTTAGCTATCGGTTTTCTCCGGCTTAACCACGTTCTCATGGGATTTTTTTTAATCGACTACATGTTGAACAAGATATGATAGTGTACATCTAAATGTAGCGTTTAAGGGCTGGTTGCAAATTAATTTATTACCTAGCTAAAAGGATAATTGAGATGAAAGAATGAAAAGAAACATTTATATTAATAAATCTTGAAAATACCTTTTTTAAAACACGTAATCAACTTTTTTATATATTAGGAGTTTTGAAACTTTCTTTTTGTTATGAAAACCTTTTAAAAGCCTTATAAAAAATAATGATTTTTTCAAGAGTAGAATATGATAGTTTTATATCTGATTATTCAGTTTTCATTCTCGTTTTAAACCAAATTCAAATTAAGTAATCAAATTTTTGGTTCTACAAAACTCATTTTGATTCCCATCTTGTGAAACTTCAGGTTATCGATTTAAACCAAAAACCTAACTGCATTATCGTTTAGTTTGTTTTCAGTTTCTACCTGAATATTCAAACCAATAGAACCGAAACCCAAACAAGAGAACAGCCAAACTTGCAGAGTAGTTGGTGATTGTGAGATTTATATAAACTACCCAATTTCCATCATTTTCAACTTGCATAACAGAAATGTCCAACAAAATTCCATAAATTATTTAAAGACCAAACAAAATCTGATTAAAAATATAACACAAGATTCATTTGGAGTTGTGTTGCTATCAAATCAATGCGGATTTTAAAGATTTTGTGAATTCTTCTAGCTTTTTAAGGCCTTCTTCAGGAGATCCTGCATCACCTAATATTTTGACCATAGCGCTTCCAACAATCACCCCATCAGCTCCCCATCCAGCCACCTGCATGCGATAACCAACAATTAAACCCAAAAATATACCATCTCGTTGCTGACGTGGCACCACATCCTTTTTATATGTTATTAGATTAATAAATTTAATAGTACATGTTAACCCGTTTTGACCCATTATCCAAGCCACCTACTTTTAGCCTTTTAGGGGTGTCACTTGGGCCGGGCTTGTGGGTTGAACTGTTAAGCCTGAACATGGCCCTTATTTTTTCTAACACAACACAAAACTAAAACGAGATTCACAGGTTTAGGTTTCATATGAACGGGTTCAGGTCAGTTTTAAGTCGACCCATTTTAGTTAAACGGGTCACGTTCATGTCAACCCAGCAGGTTCACAGGTTGACCCGTATAGCCCATTAATTTATTTAAATGTGTTTTTTTGTAATAAATTAAATTGATTGGGTACCATGACAAATTAAAACTAAGAAATATGACATAAACTTATATAATTAAAATGCAATTTTTTATATATATATATATTAGCATTTTTTGTTGTAAAAATGTAAATTTAAAGTTTGGGAAAGCAAAAACACGCAGGTCCAAACACGACCCAAACACGAGTGAAATAAAAAACTTTCAGGTCAAACGGGTCGCATCGTGTCAGCCGGAAACACACAGGTCTTGTCGGGTTTACGTCGCTGACATGATTTTTGGATTTGGATCGTGTTCAGATTCGGGTCAAATTTTCGATTTCGTGTCAGGTTGGGCCCGCCAACTCGCAAACATGACCCGTTAACACCGCTAAACCAACCCTAACCCGGACACACTTAAAATCTTATAAACACTACACGACATGTTTAACCCGTTTATTGACAGGGTGTAAACAAGTCATTAAATTTGAAGTACGTTGAACGGGATGGTGAGCTTTAAGAAACGGGTTAATCAGTATAATTAAACTAGTTAAATAGGTCAAGCAAAACAAGACCCGTTACTTTGGGTTGACTCACCTGTTTCACATGCTCAGGTGTAGAAATGCCAAATCCAACAGCCACAGGCTTACTCGATTCCTGTCAAGGATCAAATAAATATATAATATTAAACAGAAAATTCATCCAGCCAAAATATTAATTTACATCTTATTACTTAGATATAAAAAAAAAGTTAATAGTCTCAACAGAACAAACCGCTTTAATTTCCTGCAGAAGAGATTGAACTTTCCCGCTTACTGAAGTACGAGCCCCCGTCACTCCAATAGAACTCACCTATATTACATTTTTTGTAGTTTTATCACAATTTGTCACCATTAAAAGATGTTTATAGCAGTTAAATTTAAATAATACAACTGGTTAAAAAAATTAATGAAACTTACAAGGTACAAAAATCCCTCGGTAGCTTCAACAATTGCTTTCATTCGTTCTCTTGGAGTAGTAGGCGTTGTTAATAACACCTTAACAAATAATGAAATTTAGTAACCTAATACACATTATTATATTTAAATACAGTGTATAAAAATCAAAAAGTAATAAGTAATATTATGTAACCTACCAACTCGATGTTATGTTTGGAAGCTTCTTGTCTTAACAGCTCGGTTTCTTCCAGAGGAACATCTGGCACCACAAGCCCTAACAACACACACAGTTGACCGATCAAACCACAAAGACATCGTCGACTATTATCTGTATATAGAGTTATAATCAAGTGTGATCTAGCTTATTATAAGTTACCATGCACTCCAACTTCTTTCACAGTAACCATAAACTTCTCCACTCCACGTTTAAGAATTGGGTTGTAATAAGTAAACAAAGCAATCGGACACGATAGTTGTGGTATCACCTAAACAGAGTTAAAATTATTAACACAACAATTATAAAAAAGTTACAAACAATCATGTTTGATAAAGGGTACCTGTTTTAACATATTAAGAATTGAAGCAAGATTTGTGCCTCTTGCTAATGCCCGTGTGGCTGCAGCCTGCATGAAGAAATATAAAAATAAATATGAATACAAAATGTAGGTTTGGAAATTGTGTAATAATTAAAGATTATTTAACAAAATGATGCATTTAACCTGAATAACGGGCCCATCAGCTAATGGGTCAGAATATGGAACACCTAATTCAATAATATCTGATCCACAAGCGTCGAGTATTTTCAGTGCTTCTGCTGTTGTTGATAAATCGGGGTCACCGGCTGTGATATATGGAATGAATGCTACCTTTGGAACATACAAGAGTTGGTAAGAACAGTTTACGGGTGGAAATTTTGAACCGTTGAGATATTAACGGGTGAATCAGGTTATGTTTATCTCTAACATGTCAAACTGGCATAACAATAAACTTAAAAACATCAAGAAAGAGAACGTGTCAACTAGGTCCCGCAAGTGAAAAGTCACCTGAAGTGTATTCTTGATGCATAAGTCTCCAAGATCATTTTATATAGAAAAATACTTAATTTTGCAATTACATTTGACCCTTTTATGAAAGATACATTTGACCTTTTATAAAAGATCAATAACTTTATGCAAAAATGACTGAAAACATACCTTTGCGATTAAGTTTGACCCTTTTATGAAAAATCAATAAGTTTACTAAACATATACTTTTGCAATTACATTTGACCCTCGTTATAAAAAACCAATATACCCTAACCAAGTCAGTGATCCATGTTTGGATTTGTGTATTAAGTTTTCTTATTATTATTTAAAGTCAAAAGTCAAAGCACATAAGTCAATGATAAATGCAAATGTAAAACAACGTAACCACAATTATCTGAGCACATACTATTTGCTTCTATATTCTTTGAGTTACAATAATAATAATAATCAATTTGAAATGACACATCCAAATAGAAAATTAAAAACCCCTAAATTCAAAATTGAAAACCCTAATTCAACAAGCAACCACATTGCAATCGAGAACCACAGAAACATTAATACTAACTCAACAACCAATAATAATAATAATCAATCCGATTAACGAACAATCAACGAATAATCAATTATAATAAAGCCTAAGAAAAATTAACCTAAAAAAACTTACTTTGCCGTCGTTTTTGAGTTTGGTGAAGGTGTCGGAGAGTCCGAGAGTGGATGAAGCGACGGCGACAGTTGTCATCGGAGACTTGAATGATTTTGATTTCAGAATGGAGTTTGGAGAAGAATGAAGACGAAAGAGAGAGTGTGGTTTGGTGGTGTGTTGTTGCAGGTGGACAACTGAAACTGATGATTTGGTAGCAGCAATGGACAAGTACATCTTTGTTGATTCTGATTGATGCTATTTGCGGCCAGAAGGAGGGGTTTATATAAAGTTAATTACTTTCTACTTTGGATGGGATTTTGTTATTAAAGTTACATTAACCAAAAGTATTTTGTCATGAAATTAGGGACTATATCTATGTGTTCACTTGATAATAATAATAATAATAATATTCAAACTTATCTTCTTTCTTATTCATATGGATGAACGTTACAAAATATCTTTCTTGGGTGGGATTAAAATTAAATTTGGACGGATTCCTTAACATTTTCAAAATTTTGATCGGTCAGTTTTTATCTACGTGTCAGATTTTAATTGGTCGAGAAATCTTGTCAGAATGATTACCAAAGTGTCGCTTAATCCATATCTCTTGTGATATTTTGGTAAAGTTTTAGATTTTTTTTTCTCTCTCTCTCTTCAAATGGTCCATTTTGAAAATTTTCCTCAATAAAAAAAGACCAAAAAATTACCAGAACGACACACACCGGTTAACTAAACCTTCCAAAATTTAAGATACAGTCTCTTATAATTCGATCAACCAAGCGACCGAGGTTGCAACCTTCCATCATGCAACACGTCACACCACTAGTGATTCATCTTTATTTATTTTTTTCTATTCCTCACAATTAATTTCACCGCTAATTTGATTATTGTTTAATAACTAGTATTTATGTTTTTAAAAATAATCTAAACACACCGTCTATTGTAAAACTAATCATAAACCATATTTATTTAAAAAAAAAGTCGGGATAGGTTTATGAATACTTGTGAAAATGAGTTAGGTTGAGTTGTGTCGTTTAAAGAAAATTATTTTTATAATGAAATGTTGGGTTAAGTTGGGTCACAAATGTAGGTTGTCTAAAGAATTAGGAAATCAGTTTATTTAAATCTTAATATTTTAACTAATATGTTCATTAATATCAAAAATATATAAATGTGAAACGGCCAAAATTAATGACTTAAATAATATATCTTAGAAAAGTGTAAAAACAAATCTGAACTTTGAATAAATAAAAACGGAAAAAAAGTTAAGATTAAGAAAAATAAAACTAAACTTTGGATCTAAATAGTTTGACCGAAAATATATATGGAAAATAATATGTTGTAGTTGCACAACCATTATTTTGGAGGATACCACAAATCTTACAAAATAAATATTTTTCTAAAAAGAAATCAGACTATAACTTATCCTCTGATGATAATCCATACAATTATACAAACAGTTTAACCAAGGGCAAAATAACTCGCATGATTATATATACAGATTTAGACTCGTGACAATAAGAATATCAAAATTAAACGTATTTGTAAATTGTCGGTATATCTTACTGTCATTCTATATTTTGCAATTTGCTGAAAACTAAATCTTAACGAACACATCAGGACCATCATTCCATACATATACCTAGACGTGCACAAAAAAACCGGTTCCGGAACCTAACTGGTGGAACCGAACCGGAACCAGTTCCAGTTCCAACCCGGTTGGTACAATACCCGGTTTGGGTATTTTTGTACCCGAAAATCGTACCCGGTTCTCATATTTGTATGTTAGTATCAGTTCCAACCCGGTTCTTAATTGTAACCGGTTCGGCTCGTACCCGGAAAAACCGGTTCCGGCGGGTTTTTTTTGAAGAGTCAAACAAAAGTCAAAGTAGCCGTTGGAATTCCAACGGTAATATAGCCGTTGGAACCGGTTTTTTAGCCACCAATTAGCCGTTGGAACCGGTTCCAACGGTAATATAGCCGTTGGAACCGATTTTCGAGAGACAATAGATCCGTTGGAACCGGTTCCAACGGTAATATAGCCGTTGGAACCGGTTTTTGATGCCCAAACCTATATATAACTTGTTTTCCACCACTAATTTCACCACCAAACTCAAAAACAAACTAAAATACTACTCCTTTAGCAAACCCGTTCCGTTACCCGACCATCCAACTAAATATTATTATGGCACCCATCAAAAAAACTAACAAGAATGCTAAGAAGAGTGTTTTTGTTGTCCCCGTTCCTGATACGGAGGACCCAAGGGTTGTTACGGTAGTCAACCATAACCGCAACCAAGACATATAGAAGAATTGGGATTTGATTGTGGATGACGAAGGTTATCAAAAGGCTCGTTGCAAACTATGTGGTTCAATATTAAAGCATGATTCCAACTCGACTTTGAGAAAGCACATCGGAAGCCATATTGCAAGGCGTTGAAAGGGATTGGCGCGACCGATCAAATTGACTTGGGTAAAGATGGTACACTATTTCGTTACAACACGACTCAAGTTCAAGATAGAATGGCAAAGTTCGTTATTCAACGAGGTTTGCCGTTTAACCACTTTGATGACCCAGAGTTGACGTCGTTGATTCGCGAAACTCTACAACCGAGATACACACATGTAAGTCGTACTACCTTAAGACGTCATTGTATCAGGTTGTGGGAGTGTGCTAAAAAAGAGTTAATCGAGTCTTTTCATTCTTTAGAAGCCATGGTTAGTTTAACTACCGATGTTTGGTCGGCACCACACGGGTTGCCCGAATCATACATATGTGTCACCGCTCATTGGGTTGATCCGTTGACATGGCAATTGATGAAACGCACCATCGCTTTTGAAAACTTTCCGTTCCCACATACCGCCGAAAAATTGTTTGAATTACTTGATGTAGTTATAACGACTTACAACTTGAGAAATAAAATATTTTCGATTTCGTTTGACAACGCTTCAAACAATACTAAGGCGGCTGAAAAATTTATCATTAAATATTCACCACCTTGTTTCGGGGATTTTTTTCATGTCCGATGTGTTGCACATATCATCAACTTGGTTGTTCAAATAGGTCTTGACAATGAAAACATTTGTGATGATTTAAAATACTTTAGACTTATGTTACAAGATGTCTTCAAAATTGGTAAAAGAAGACATCTTGAATATAAGAACTATTGCAAGTCGGTTGAAAGAAAGTATTTGGGGCCGAATTGGGACGTTCCAACCCGTTGGAACTCAACTTGTCATATGTTAAAGTGTGCTTTTGCCCAACGCCAAACTTTACAAGCTTTTCATAACAATCTTGTTGAAGAACGCGAGGCCGGTATGTTTCCGGAAAGTGTTTGGGTCCAAGTCGGTTATTTGTTGGAGTATCTTGACGTGTTCAAAAAGTCAACAACAAAATTATCGGGAGTCTATTACCCTAGTAGTTGTTGGGTTTTGCAAGAATTGTACTATATGTCTTGTGTTTTTAAAAGCTTTGCGGAGAAGAACAAACTCTTCGAAAATATTGTTGCGGTGATGAAAGAAAAGTTCATAAAATATTTTGAAAACATACCGCCGGTCTTTACTTGTGCCGCCGCATTAAACCCCTATTGGAATGTTAATGAGGTTGAAACAACGATTGAGGAAATATTCGACAACTTAGGTATGCACGAGATTGACCCGAAGTTGTCGACGGAAGCGAAGGACAAGTTCAACAAAAACCTTCAAGACCTTTATGACCATTATTTTCAAATGTATGGTCCAAGCACGAGATCGTCTTTTGTGAAAAAAATAACAACTAGTAGGCCGTGCAATGACCCACTTATAAACTTGATGAATGGGATTCGTGAATCGGCATCTAAGAGGCAAAGAGGAAACACACCAAGTAGCGAACTTGGTCGATATAGTGGAGCAAACTATGTTGAGGGCGCAACAGTCGACGAAATTCGCAATATTGATTTGTTGGCTTGGTGGAAAGGTAAACAAAACGAATTTCCCATTCTATCCGCCATGGCTCGTGATTTGCTTGCCGTACAAGCCTCAACGGTTGCTTCCGAATCGGTTTTTTCTCTTAGTGGGAGGGTGTTATCTATACGAAGAACAAAACTAACTCCCGAGTCTCTAGAGGTTTGCATTTGCCTAAAGGACCATTTGGATGCGGTGGATCGTGTACAACACAAGACGAACTTTGAAGACGAAATACCAATAGAGCGTCATATTCATGATGAGGAGGCGGAGGACGGGGTGTAATATCCAAATTTTTCAGATAATAATTATAATAGCTAAATTTTATGATAATAAAATAAGATGATTATTTAAATTATTATGGTTTAATAGAAATTGTATTGAATTTAGAATTTCGTTGGGAACTCAAATTTGATATGTAATCAAATGGTATTAGAGATAAGATAATATATATACGTGGGTTAACTTGTTAACGATATATATATATATACATATATATATATTATCACTTATGATTTGAGTAAAGATACCATTAAGTAGAATTTGAATATTATTATTGTAGTATATCGTTGCAAACTCATATAAATAAACAATTTAAATAAATAGATAGATAATAAGCACACCTAATCCTAAAATTTCAAGATATAATTTTTGAGCTAGTCTTATCACCTCCAAGTACATCTATGCAAAGCTACAACAAACTCATCATATTCATCAGGATGAACCTCTTGTTAATCACCTTCTTTTTAGACATATATATACTCTCAACACATATTGCTCTCATGAAAACGATAAACAACTCTGCCACCATCAATCGTTTTTTTTTTCCACTCCGGTTCTGTCGCCCCAAGTCACCGGCCTTCGTTTGCTGTTGATTGCACAACCATCTAGAATGCTGGAGTCTCCGTCAACTATCTCGAGTCTGTTTGGTTCATGAACATGTCGTCGGGGTCTCCGTGTTACCCACCACCCTGCGTCGTGTTCGGATTTGTTTATGTTGAACTACTATGACGGAATTGAGAATTCGGATCCACGCTAATCCCATCTATTTGTTTTTGTCCGGCGATGCAAACCTTGTTTAACTAAAATATTAATGTTGCCGTAATAATGGTTTTGTATAGTGGGAAATTACCTTGTCAAACTGTGTACTGTTAACATTTGTTTGTAAGTACCTACACGTGCATGTATTCATGACTTTAGTATCTTGTCTAGTAGTTCTTTGGAACATGACGTGTATAAACAACTAAGTTCTCAATTGAATATACTAGCTAACACCTATTTATTTTCGAATGTAATTTATATTAATAGATAAATTAACTAGAAGGTTAATTGATTTATTTAAGGGTTTTTTTTTATAATAAAAGCAATACTTAGATCATAAATATATATAAGGTTCTCCATCGCCGGATCATTGGTTAACCAACGAACAAGAAAACTAATTTGATGTTTCACGAATCTGAGTTGTTAGATATAATTAAAGTGTAGGGTCTTGATCAAATTAAGGGGGCTCGTTCATTTTTGCTTTGCTAATTTAAGGTACGGTTTCTGTTTTTGTTACTCTTAGTATTAATTATAGTCCGTTACTTTGTAGTACGGATTCTTGTTTCTGTCACTCATAGTATAAATTATATTCTGTTACTTCATAGTACGGATTCTGTTTTTGTTTCTTCTTAGTATTATTTATATTCCGTTACTTTGTGGTACGGTTTCTGTGTTCGTTTACTCTTAGTATTTATTATATTCCGTTATTTTGTAGTACGGTTTCTGGTTTCTGTCACTCATAATATTAATTATATTCCGTTAATTTGTAGTACGGTTTCTGTTTTTGTTTCCTCTTAGTATTATTTATATTCCATTACTTCGTAGTACGGATTCTGTTTTCGTTTACTCATAGTATAAATTCTAATCCGCTACTTTGTAGTACGGACTTTCGCTATTTTATATTTTAGTATCACCTAGTTGTCTCTACCGATACGACTCGGTTGGTCTTTAGATATTTTATACATCATCGACTTTTTATTTAGTTTTGTTCAACTATTTGTTTTGGTTACTAGTTTTGGTTAGAGAGATTTGTAGCATGCAATAGATTTTATAAACTCGTACTCATTATTGCATGTTCCTATGGATAATAATATGAATTTCTGTTAATATGTTATATGCTAGGCAGTTATATTGCCTTTCAGGTTTAGTACTCTGTTACCCGAGCAACACACTTTTCGTGACAGTGCGTAATCAAAGTTCACGGCGTCTCTGAAAGTACTCATGTAGTACCTTGGCCACTTAGAGGCGTATAGATCGATCTTAGCTCCGACTCCTGACTCCTGACTTCTGTTTGAGATGGAACAATGTGTGCACGCCACCCACACCGTCTCCTTGGTGCATGGACTAGCTAGCTGTGTACCCCTCTGTTTAGGCTCTGGGTGCTTCCGTATTACACGACCTATTTATTTTAACATCATCGTCGTGTATTTTAGTAATTATATTTTGTTTCGCTATATTTCTGGTCCGTTTTGATATGTGTATACGCATTTGGTTAAATTTGAGTATATTCAGATTACGTCCCGATCGTGTATCGGATTATGTTTCGCATCTAATTATAGTTCGGTCTAAAACGTGGTTTTACATCCGCAATAGTTTCAGTTTTATTTCAGTATGTGTTTTGTCTTATGTATGCCTTTACATGTACTATTGTTCTCTCCGTTACTGGGCAATTTTTGGCTCAGCCGTATTTTCTTGTTTGTGTCTGTCTTATTTGCTAACATGTAATTCGGGAAATCGGGGAGATCAGTGATGAGAGTAAAATGAAGCTCAAGAATAAGGACTTGATTTAATTTATTTAAGCATCTAATAAATTTGACTTAGAATTTCTTTCAGTGTTTTTAACTCTTTTGGTTGCCATGGGATTCTTTTCATTTCATTTAAATGGTTTTGTTTGGTCTATGATATCTGTAATAGTGACACGTCAGCCTGCTCCGGGTTGGGGTGTTACACGGGGTTTCTTCCGATAACGAAGACGAGGGTGAAGACGAGAATGAAGACGAAGAAGAGTTGTAATTATTTGTTTTGGTAAAATTATTTGTAACTTGTTCAACTAATATTTAGTTTTGATTTGTTTTATTATAATTACTTTTGTTACTCATGATTAATTTTTGTTACTTTTTTAATAACGACGAACATTTTATTTATTTAAAAAATAACTATTACAAACATTATTAAAACATAAACGATACTAAACATAACAACTAAAACATAAAAAACAAAGTCCGTCGTTTTAATCTGGGAATACTTATTTTTGGGTTGTAGAGCCGGACGACTCTCCCACTTCCGTTTTTTTAGCTTCCAAACTTCTTTTCTCTCGACAATACTTATTCGTATGTTTTCGTAATGTCGAGTTGGACCCTGCTTTAAGAAACTTCGAGCAATATTTGCAACGTGCCAACTCATGTGAGTCGGTCATGAGACACAAATCATAATGAACCCAAACATCGGGGCATCTTGTTGTTTCGATCACCATAACAACGTCATCATTAGTTGCCATTTGTTGTCGGTTTAAGGTTAATTGTGGTTTGGAGTGTGTTTTATAGTTTTGAAAGTGGTTTAACAAGTACACAAACAAACCTTGCTATTTAGAGTAAAAAAATAACCTATTTATAGTTAAAAAACCGGTTCCAACGGTCAAAAACGGCTATATAGCCGTTGGAACCGGTTCCTAACGGCTATGATATTTAAATTTCAAAAAAAACCGGTGGAACCGGTTTTTACGTAAAAACCGGTTCCGGTTCATACCCTACCCGGTTCTTAAAAGTTAGCATATCTGGGCATCGGTTCGGGTCAGGAACCGAACCGGTTCTTGATTGGAACCGGTGCCATTTTACAACCCGGTGTGAAAAAACCGGTTTCGAACCGGTTCGGGTTTTCCAGTTGAACCCGATTTATGCACCTCTACATATACCACAACAACATGCATTACATAAACAGTTTGTCAAATTCAACATCCAAAAATCTTGCCATGTTTTGCAAAGAGTAAATCTGAACAGACGAAGTTCAGTTACACATTTCGGTACAACAATCAACACCTCCAACCGACAAATTATTAGAATAGAAGATAAACATTTAACGCAAATATAGCTCGTCTTAGCATGCATCTAGGTCACGACATGGGGGCGGTTTAGGCTCACCCAACAACGTAGTGTTCCCACCTTCAGGCCCACAGTTGATCCTTTGTGGGTTCTGTGTGCCACGCTGCCAAAACAAAACAATGTAAATAATTATGGTAATGAGTCAAACGGGTTGAGTTGACCCGCAACATTTAATTTTTCAATTTTATGAATTATTACCGGTGGCTTCTCTCCACGCTTTAGAGCCTCGACTATCTCTACAACTTTCTTCGGTGTTACGTCTTCCTGTTTGTTTAAAAAAATCTAACTTTATCTGGTGGTTTTAAAAAGAAATAAAGAAAATAAAAAGATGGTTAAATATGCTTACATAGTAGTTATATGTATATCCTTCAGACCCATTTGAATAGTCTGCAACAGTAATCATAGGAGCATTGACACAACAACCCTGCATATAGTAAAACAAACAACAAAAGCCATCAATTTATTAAAAAGTTAACAGATAAAAATTTCAATAACATGCCACCAAAAATTATGGCTAATAACTAATAATCCAATTTATCGAAAAAAATAATTTAGGTTGAGATTTAACTCCAAGAAACTTCTAAGCCACCCAACCGGTTTCACCGGTCTATTCATAAAGCACGAAACTTTGAGTTTTCGGCATGTGCAAAACATGAAAAATGCTGACTTACCATGCATTCCATTTCTCCAACAGAGAATAGTCCATCTTTTGTAACCTCTGGGCATATCATAAACAAAAAGACAGTATATTTAGAATCTACATGTAACATGCTTAAATGCTAAACGGCTTTTAAAAAACGGGCCAATAGGTTTCCAAATGGCTGCAAATAATTTAATAAAAAAGAAAAAAACTAACCGTTTCGTTTAACTCCCAAATGCTTCAATAATGCATCTTCAATATCCCGTGACCCACGGATCATGCAAGGAGTTGTTCCACATACCAAAAGATGGTATTTTCCAACCTAAAAAACCGTTTTCCATATTTAAAATTCCACATTCAGATAGAAAAAAAATGTCAAAAAATGATTTTGAATCCTTACCTTTGATCTGTTGAACATTGAATAAAATGTTGCAACCTCATACACACGGATAGGAGCAACTTCTATCACTTTAGCCACCTTTAGCATGCATCAGATTGTAACATTAGTGTAAAAACCAATAAATATTATTACTCGCTAGTAAATTGAAAAACCAGCTTTCACGGTAGCAACATACTGCATTCATTGCTGAAACAGGGAGCCACCCTCCATGCTGCTGTTGTGCAAGATCCAGCAGAGGAATGACTGCTGATTGCTTGTAATTTGATGGATAATGAGACAGTATCTCTTTCACCTGCATGCAGCAAATAGACCCTAGAATTCAAGATAACAAACACTTTTAACAAAAGCAAATATAGGTCCATATCTTCTTGCGCCTAGACCCATTTTCCATGAGAGGCCCAATATAAGTGCTTCTAGTTGCCTAGACCTATTGGTATTGACGATGGATCAAGAACACTGATCATTTAAACCATTATGTTTTGAACTTTTGGTTTTAATTTTTTGAACATTTTGGTATTTGAACTTTTAGTACTTTACTTCGAACATATTGTTATTCAAGTTTTGGAATTACATTTGAATCTTGACTCTTTTAGATCTTTTGGTACTAATTAGACGATATAAAATGTTATCAATCCTTTCCGTTTATTTTATATGAAGAATAGTATTATTTTTCTAATACATTATATATTTCAATTCTTTTTATTTAAGCTCTCACTTTTTATGTGCCTTGCGCCTTGAGTGCGTCTAGCGCCTTTGATGACTATGATCCAGATGCATAATTCTTCCAAAAGTCAACAATTTCATTTACATAAATCCACTTAATACATACCAAATCAACTAAATTATGAGTAAACCAGATACAAAATATCAAGGAATCTAACGTGATTCTTATGCTTATATCATCCTACAATATCGGCCTACCCAATTAAGCTCAAAAATAGTTCCACAAAAATAACATGTTTTTAGAACTTTAGGCCACTTTCTATCCCTAATTCCTTGTTAATAATAACTCGTAAAATCCGAATAACAAGAGCATATGATGGCAAGTGACCTTAGGTTTATTAGCTTCACTGAACTCCCATGGAAGATCAGGGTTATTATCGGGAGAATCAAGGTGCTACACACACAATCAAATCCATAAAACATTAGAAAATGAAACATATACATATGAAAACAGATCAATTTAATTAAGACTTACATAGTTTAGGGCAGTGGATAACGATCGAGTTGTCTGAAAAAACCAATTAATAGATTTCAGATAATGATGCGATGAATACAAAATTGAAGGGAATTGAAAGTAAAAAGAGACCTGATGGAACTGACGGACGGCTTGACGGATCTCGGACAGACGTCTGGATGCCAATCGAGCCAACATTTTTGAGGTGTGACTGACGGCGAACAAATTGGGGGTGGATGTTTAACGTCTACGCACCGTGACGACGTTTGTACTCGTGGCTTCCACAATTCCACGTGATGATCTATTTTGGGTCATCAAACTTATTGGGCTTGGGCTAAATGATGTATAAATATCATTTAGCATAAAAATATTTTTTGTTAACCTTATTAACCTTGAAATAAACATTTTTTTAACATTAATTTTGTTAACCTTTTGAAATTAATCGGTTTCTAAATGGTTTCGGGCAATGTTGCAAAAGTCACTAGGCGGTCCCTAGACGGACGACCCCCTTAGAGGGAGTACTCGGGGAGTAATCGAATAGTACTCGAACATGATAAATTTAAAGAAAATTAATTTTTTGGGTAATATATATATTTCAAATATTATAAGTTTACTAATATTTATAACAAAGTAAGTGAATATCAATATAAATAAAAGAAATACAAAATTATTTTAGAAAATGTTAATCATTAATTGTTTTTTTTATTTTTATTTTTTATAGAAAAATTACTTATATTCTTCCAATTTTAGAAACATAGATATTACATCAACATAGCAGGTATGCGGGCAACAAGCTGCGCCGCCACCCCTGTAACACCCCGACCAAAGGCGGATTATACATCGGGGCGCCACATATTGCTTCATTACTCGCGACACTATTGGTGTCAATATTTATTAATACACATTTTATCGCGCACCAGCGCAGCGGGGAAAATAAAGAACATAAATCAAACATAAATCAATATATTATAAATTATAACATTCAAATAACATAAACTTGTCTTGTTACATTTTAATCTAGGTCCAAAACAAAAGTAAACATCCTATGTGTCCTCAAGCTTCAAAGCAGCTACTGTAAACCTGAACATGTGTTAAAATAAACGTCAAACACTTGCGTGTTGGTGAGAAATCAAGTTTAATAGATAACCATAGATAATCATAGATAATCATAGATAATAACAGCAAATCTGCGCACAACACGCGTATGTCTAGAGTTTAACAAGGGTGTAATCAGATTGTGATCAAGCCTAAGATAGTTCATAGATCATAGTTCAATCCATGCTCCCAATTGAGCATAAAAACGAGAAAACATCTGTGCAAGTGTAAACAAAGAAAACCGTAAACGATAGGTCCTCCCGTGTTCAACTAATGGTACCAACGGAACTGCGGAATAGGCCGAACAAAGCGGTTAATGATACACATACAAATAAACAGCCAAGTAAACGTCCTCAACACATGGGATACTGCGCGACTAAAATTTCATAAACAGTTTAAGACTCAGTTTTGTATGAACACATGAACATCCCAAAGCATTTAAAAATAAAAAGGGATTAGATACGAGATAACTCACTTGATAAAGATGCGATGTAAGATAATGCAAGAACCAACTCTTAAACAAGCAAAGTTAACCTATAATTAAAGATTATGTTTCAACGATCGGTTTTAGGTCTAGGTAATAAGTTAGCATAATTAATAAGTAAATTATTATATATAATATATTACCGGAAAAGCAGGAAGAACAAGGAGGAAGACGGAGGCAAGAGAGGAGGCGGCAGGAGGACAACGGCAGAGAGCAAGAGGGAGGAAGAGATAATAAGTGTAGTGTGTGAAGTGTTAAGAAAATAGTATTATATTTATAGGCAAACCCTAGGGGACATAAACCCTAGAAAAGATCTCCAAAAGTAAAAGAAAAGATAACAGCAAAAAGATTCCAAAAGCAAGATCTCAAAAGATAACAAAAGATATCAAAAGCAAAAAGTAAAAGATCTCAAAAGATATGGCAGCAGGAAAAGAGGAAAAGCAAAAGGGAAAGCTGTCAGGGAACAGTAAAAAGCATGGGCGGAGACAGAAAAAGGTACAGGTTAAGCATGGCAAAAGCAGATCCTCAAAAGATAATGTCAGTCACTTTATCTGTCAACCAATGGGGTTGGTGCGCATGCTGCGCCGAAAGTAACTTTTCAGACAAAGCAGATTAGGTCAACAGCTCAAAAGATAAGACAACACAAAAGCAAACGGCTAGATTTAAACAGAACTCAAAGGGTTCAGCGCGAGAAGGCTGAGTGCGCGAGCGCGAAGGCTGGCACAACAATCCTTAGCGCGCTGCGGGAAGAATCACAAATCCTTAGCGCATCTCTCTCAACAACAACAACGGATTAAGGGTTAAATTCGGAAAAATTTTCAAAAAAAATTCTTTTTTTGG